>NC_092421.1:87551466-87783966 GCF_040894005.1 Engystomops pustulosus
AAACAGGGGGGCAGCAGGGGGAACTAGAACTATGGGGAGAGGAGAACTAAAACAGGGGGTCAGCAGGGGGAACTAGAGCTATGGGGAGAGGGGAACTAAAACAGGGGGGCAGCAGGGGGGACTAGAACTATGGGGAGAGGGGAACTAAAACAGGGCGGCAGCAGGGGGAACTAGAATAATGGGGAGAGGGGAACTAAAACAGGGGGGCAGCAGGGGGGACTAGAACTAGGGGGAGAGGGGAACTAAAACTGGGGGGCAGCAGGGGGGACTAGAACTATGGGGAGAGGGGAACTAAAACAGGGGGGCAGCAGGGGGGACTAGAACTATGGGGAGAGGGGAACTAAAACAGGGCGGCAGCAGGGGGGACTAGAACTATGGGGAGAGGGGAACTAAAACAGGGGGGCAGCAAGGGGAACTAGAACTATGGGGAGAGGGGAACTAAAACAGGGGGGCAGCAGGGGGGACTAGAACTAGGGGGAGAGGGGAACTAAAACAGGGGGGCAGCAGGGGGGACTAGAACTATGGGGAGAGGGGAACTAAAACAGGGGGGCAGCAGGGGGGACTAGAACTATGGGGAGAGGGGAACTAAAACAGGGCGGCAGCAGGGGGAACTAGAACAATGGGGAGAGGGGAACTAAAACAGGGGGGCAGCAGGGGGGACTAGAACTAGGGGGAGAGGGGAACTAAAACACGGGGGCAGCAGGGGGGACTAGAACTATGGGGAGAGGGGAACTAAAACAGGGGGGCAGCAGGGGGGACTAGAATTATGGGGAGAGGGGAACTAAAACAGGGCGGCAGCAGGGGGAACTAGAACAATGGGGAGAGGGGAACTAAAACAGAGGGGCAGCAGGGGGAACTAGAACTATGGGGAGAGGGGAACTAAAACAGGGGGGCAGCAGGGGGGACTAGAACTATGGGGAGAGGGGAACTAAAACAGGGGGGCAGCAGGGGGAACTAGAACTATGGGGAGAGGGGAACTAAAACAGGGGGGCAGCAGGGGGAACTAGAACTATGGGGAGAGGGGAACTAAAACAGGGGGGCAGCAGGGGGGACTAGAACTATGGGGAGAGGGGAACTAAAACAGGGGGGCAGCAGGGGGGACTAGAACTATGGGGAGAGGGGAACTAAAACAGGGGGGCAGCAGGGGGAACTAGAACTATGGGGAGAGGGGAACTAAAACAGGGGGGCAGCAGGGGGGACTAGAACTATGGGGAGAGGAGAACTAAAACAGGGGGGCAGCAGGGGGAACTAGAACTATGGGGAGAGGGGAACTAAAACAGGGAGGCAGCAGGGGGAACTAGAACTATGGGGAGAGGGGAACTAAAACAGGGGGGCAGCAGGGGGAACTAGAACTATGGGGAGAGGGGAACTAAAACAGGGAGGCAGCAGGGGGAACTAGAACTATAGGGAGAGGGGAACTAAAACAGGGGGGCAGCAGGGGGAACTAGAACTATGGGGAGAGGGGAACTAAAACAGGGGGGCAGCAGGGGGAACTAGAACTATGGGGAGAGGGGAACTAGAACAGGGGGGCAGCAGGGGGAACTAGAACTAGGGGGAGAGGGGAACTAAAACAGGGGGGCAGCAGGGGGAACTAGAACTATGGGGAGAGGAGAACTAAAACAGGGGGTCAGCAGGGGGAACTAGAACTATGGGGAGAGGGGAACTAAAACAGGGAGGCAGCAGGGGGAACTAGAACTATGGGGAGAGGGGAACTAAAACAGGGAGGCAGCAGGGGGAACTAGAACTATGGGGAGAGGGGAACTAAAACAGGGGGGCAGCAGGGGGAACTAGAACTAGGGGGAGAGGGGAACTAAAACAGGGGGGCAGCAGGGGGGACTAGAACTATGGGGAGAGGAGAACTAAAACAGGGGGGCAGCAGGGGGGACTAGAACTATGGGGAGAGGAGAACTAAAACAGGGGGGCAGCAGGGGGAACTAGAACTGTGGGGAGAGGAGAACTAAAACAGGGGGGCAGCAGGGGGAACTAGAACTAGGGGGAGAGGGGAACTAAAACAGGGGGCAGCAGGGGGGAATAGAACTATGGGGAGAGGGGAACTAAAACAGGGGGGCAGCAGGGGGGACTAGAACTATGGGGAGAGGGGAACTAAAACAGGGGGGCAGCAGGGGGAACTAGAACTATGGGGAGAGGGGAACTAAAACGGGGCAGCAGGGGGAACTAGAACTATGGGGAGAGGGGAACTAGAACAGGTGGGACTAGAACTATGGGGAGAGGGGAACTAGAACAGGGGGGACTAGAACTATGGGGAGAGGGGAACTAGAACAGGGGGGCAGCAGGGGGGACTAGAACTAGGGGGAGAGGGGAACTAGAACAGGGGGGACTAGAACTATGGGGAGAGGGGAACTAGAACAGGGGGGACGAGAACTAGGGGGAGAGGGGAACTAGAACAGGGGGGCAGCAGGGGGGACTAGAACTAGGGGGAGAGGGGAACTAGAACAGGGGGGACGAGAACTAGGGGGAGAGGGGAACTAGAACAGGGGGGCAGCAGGGGGCACTAGAACTAGGGGGAGAGGGGAACTAGAACAGGGGGGACTAGAACTATGGGTAGAGGGGAACTAGAACAGGGGGCAGCAGGGGGGACTAGAACTAGGGGGAGAGGGGAACTAGAACAGGGGGGACTAGAACTATGGGGAGAGGGGAACTAGAACAGGGGGGCAGCAGGGGGGACTAGAACTAGGGGAGAGGGGAACTAGAACAGGGGGGACGAGAACTAGGGGGAGAGGGGAACTAGAACAGGGGGCAGCAGGGGGGACTAGGGGGAGAGGGGAACTAAAACAGGGGGGCAGCAGGGGGGACTAGAACTAGGGGGAGAAGGGGAACTAGAACAGGGGGGACGAGAACTAGGGGGAGAGGGGAACTAGAACAGGGGGGCAGCAGGGGGAACTAGAACTAGGGGGAGAGGGGAACTTTAACAGGGGGGTAGCAGGGGAGACTAGAACTAGGGAGATAGAGGAAATAGAACTGGGTCCTGCAGGGGGGGGGGGTTTCTAAATATGGGGGCAGGGGGGGGGAATAGAACTGGGGGCAGAAGGGGGGAATAGAACTCAGATCATGAGAGGAGGGTGGAATAAAACTGGGGGTAGAAGGGGAAATCTAGGGGCAGGAGGGGGAACTAGAACTGGGGGAAGGAGGGGGGGGACTAGAATCAAGGATCAAGGGTTTCGGTTAATAGTGTGGTCCCCTGAAGGGTAGCAGTATGACAATGCGGCCCTCGGAACGAAAAAGGTTGTGCACCCCTGGCCTAAAGTGTGAACAGTGGGACCTAGATGGATGACAGTGTGTCTGCCTGGAGGACAGAAGGGCCTACAGTGACCAGAGTGGGGCCTGGATCTAGGACAGAGTGGCCTGGATGTAAGACAGGGGGGCTTGTAAGAGGAAAGAGGGGTCTGGATGTAGTCAGAGGAGCCTGGGAGAGAATGGGGGCCTAGAAGGATGACAGAGGGGCCTGGAAGGAGGACAGGGAGGCCTGGAAAAGAACAGGGGGGCCTGAATGTAGGAAAGACTAGGCCTGAAAGTAGGAAAGAAGGGGCCTGGAAGGGCGGAAGTGATGACGGAGAGGCCTAAAGAATGACAGAGGAGCCTGGAAAGGAAAAGAGGGGCCTGGAGGGAGGACAGAGGAGTTTGGGGGAGGAGGACAGAGGAGTCTGGAGGAGGAGGACAGAAGAGTTTGGGAGAGGAGGACAGAGGAGTCTGAGTGAGGAGGACAGAGGAGTCTGGCGGAGGAGGACAGAGGAGTCTGGAGGGAGGAGGAGAGAGGAGTCTGGAGGGAGGAGGACAGAGGAGTCTGGAGGGAGGAGGAAAGAGGAGTCTGGAGGGAGGAGGGCAGAGGAGTCTGGAGGGAGGAGGGCAGAGGAGTCTGGAGGGAGGAGGACAGAGGAGTCTGGAGGAGGGGGACAGAGGAGTCTGGAGGGAGGAGGGCAGAGGAGTCTGGAGGGAGGAGGGCAGAGGAGTCTGGAGGGAGGAGGGCAGAGGAGTCTGGAGGAGGAGGACAGAGGAGGAGGAGGACAGAGGAGTCTGGAGGGAGGAGGACAGAGGAGTCTGGAGGGAGGAGGGCAGAGGAGTCTGGAGGGAGGAGGGCAGAGGAGTCTGGAGGAGGAGGAGGACAGAGGAGGAGGAGGACAGAGGAGTCTGGAGGAGGACAGAGGGTTCTGGAGGGAGGAGGACAGAGGAGTCTGGAGGAGGAGGACAGAAGAGTTTGGGAGAGGAGGACAGAGGAGTCTGAGGGAGGAGGACAGAGGAGTCTGGCAGAGGAGGACAGAGGAGTCTGGAGGGAGGAGGACAGAGGAGTCTGGAGGGAGGAGGGCAGTGGAGTCTGGAGGGAGGAGGGCAGAGGAGTCTGGAGGGAGGAGGGCAGAGGAGGAGGAGGACAGAGGAGGAGGAGGACAGAAGAGTCTGGGAGAGGAGGACAGAGGAGTCTGAGGGAGGAGGACAGAGGAGTCTGGAGGGAGGAGGACAGAGGAGTCTGGAGGGAGGAGGACAGAGGAGTCTGGAGGGAGGAGGGCAGTGGAGTCTGGAGGGAGGAGGGCAGAGGAGTCTGGAGGGAGGAGAGCAGAGGAGTCTGGAGGGAGGAGGGCAGAGGAGTCTGGAGGAGGAGGAGGAGGACAGAGGAGTCTGGAGGAGGACAGAGGGTTCTGGAGGGAGGAGGACAGAGGAGTCTGGAGGGAGGAGGACAGAGGAGTCTGGAGGAGGAGGAGGACAGAGGAGTCTGGAGGAGGAGGAGGACAGAGGAGTCTGGAGGAGGAGGAGGACAGAGGAGTCTGGAGGAGGAGGACAGAGGAGTCTGAGGGAGGAGGACAGAGGAGTCTGGAGGAGGAGGAGGACAGAGGAGTCTGGAGGAGGAGGAGGACAGAGGAATCTGGAGGAGGAGGAGGACAGAGGAGTCTGGAGGAGGAGGAGGACAGAGGAGTCTGGAGGAGGAGGAGGACAGAGGAGTCTGGAGGAGGAGGAGGACAGAGGAGTCTGAGGGAGGAGGACAGAGGAGTCTGGAGGGAGGAGGGCAGTGGAGTCTGGAGGGAGGAGGACAGAGGAGTCTGGGTGAAGAACAATGTAGTTTTGTTATTGGGGGTGTGTGCTTGATATATATGGGGGCACAGTGTGGTCGGTTGTGTAGGTGGGTATTATTTAGGAGAATTTTTTGGTACATTGCAGTGACATCCAGGTGATATTATACTGTAAGTGACTGTGGTTTTCCTTAGTTACATAGACATGTGCAGTTTTGGAGATGAAGACATCCAGACAATTGGTGGAAAATTCTGCAGCCATAGGTCATGATAGGGAGAAGTCATCAGCACTTTTGGACCAAAAGGATAAGACGTGTCACCTGTGAGGTAACAGATCCAATTGGGGCTGACACTTACACCCCTGAACACACCCCGGCCCCACAAAATCAGGGGTAACTCTTATAACATACCCAACATTAATTCCATGACATATGGCCACTGCCTCAGTTTATAAACAGAAGCCAAGCGAGAGAGGGAAGGAGAACTTCTGTATCAGCTATTCCATTGCCTCCCAACCAGTACCGAAATATTCCCTGATCTCAGACTCTTACAATGTAGGTAATGTTTCTATGTAGCAAGAGAGGGGGCCCCCACCATCAATTCCTCTGGTGGGCCCCAGGCACCCCAGTCTGACCCTGGGTGGACCCCAAAATAATTTTGTCCGATGGGCCCAAATAACTCCAGTTCAACACTATTTGTTTTCTTTTTGAGGGGGGTCAGACATTTTATAATGGGACGGGGCTGGGTCATGTATGCAAAAGCTAAGGTATGACTGGAAGGCTATCCCAGAGCCCTGTACATTTGGGAGGTGCCCTTTAAGTGATGGGTCCAAATGGTACCAAATGAATATCAGAATGAGGTCTTTTGAGATGTGGTCAACTTTTTAAGATGTTTTGACCACAAAGACAGCTCTATATGGATGAGAAACCTTAAAGGAGCCCCCGTCGTTGTGGGCTTCAAATCCTCATGAACAAATCCTTTTAATAGATTTTTGATAATGTCCTTAAAATGTGATGAACTTATAACAATTTCATGACTTATATGTTTTAAATGCATCACTTTTGGGATTTTCTTATACATTTATTCGGATAAAGGAGCCGTCAAGAAATATATTTTTGCACATATTTCAAATCCATATCTAAGCCCCCGGTGGTTATAAAGGACCACAACCCAGGAGGCCCCCAACATTATCCAATTATAACAATCTCTCTGACATTTACTATCTTTCAACATGTGACGGAGGACCATAACTTTTGTAAATTATATGACACAGAGGGACGGATTGACCTGCCCGAGGCCCCGTATTTCCCGTCACCGTTGTTCAAAGGGGGAACCAAGATGTTGATTCTTGCCGCTTCATTACTAATGGAAAATGTAAACCATATGAATACTAAGGTATAAGCCGGTGCCTGTTGTAATACACAGGGAAGTGTAAAGGTCACACATGACTGCTCCCCTCCCCCACTACTAGGAATATGAAAGATTGATTATCTCACAGCTACACCAAGATGGTCCCTTTCACCGGCAAAATCCTGACGGGAACACACACCAAGCCGCGGAGATGTTTTATAGGAATTCTCCATAAATCCTTCGCTGTAGACCTCCACCATAAGACGTTGTCCAGACAATGGAGAAGTTGATTTAACCCGATGATTTCGACATGGGAAGACAATCAGAAAAATAAATAAGAAACAGCTCCGACTCTAATTTGTCTCTATCAAAAGTATAACGTGTACACAATTTGTTCTGGCAAAGGACCAAGGGAGTCAAAAACCCTCTCGGAACGTCACTGGATCGCAATCAAAGTTGAATCCGAGACGTTAATTGAAAACTCAAGTCGTTTTGTTACCGGATCTCGACCGCTTGGCAGAGCTAAGGAGGCGCTGGATCCACGCCAGATGTTCCTTCATCTTCCAGGAGGAGGACAAAAACAAGATCTTCTCATTTTTATGTTTTCAATATTAAGGAGGTGCTGAGGGAATAGTCACACCAAGACGTTCCAACAGGCAACTCATCCTCGTAACATAATATTCAAAATGGCACTCGGTAGATTGGGAGATTCATATCGTATGAGGCACAGGAACATTGATGGTGCTTTGGATCTTGCAATTGGACCCCTATAAATGAGTAGAACCAGTGACCCTAATTAATAGAAGGATGGTGGGAGAATTAACGAGCTTCATTGAGAAGGAGGCCAAAGTATTTGCAGTGCTCTAAAGTGAGGCAACTACTGAGATGGTTACAACAGCCTTCCCCCAGGTGAGCCATGCACCTGACTGGCTGGTGTTAGGAGTGGGATGGCTTCATACCTTAAACAGTCCAACCGAAGCTTTCACTAGAATCTCAGAACGGAGACCCAAAGAAGAAGACAAACGAAAGACCCCAAACCCAGGGCAGAGGCCCTTCCGTTATCACTTCTGTCTCTGGAACGTTCTAGGGAGCCAGCCAATCAGGCTGAATTTTCAGCCTGAATTTTACCAGGCATCTACACAAGACATATTTGAACATAATAAAAAGTAAACCATGTAAGAACAATAAACACTAAAATATACTCTCTCTGGGCAGTAGATGTCAGCCTGGGATAATCACATGATAGCGGAGCGTGATTCTTAAAGAGGAACTGTCACCTTAAAAAAAGGTTACTAAAGAAAGCAGCTCCTAGGGCTACACAGGATGTAGTAGTGTTAAACTGCTAGCTTTATCGGAACCCTCCTTTGACACAGCCTTTAAGGAGCTTTAAAATGACATGGGAGAGCTGGACTTCTCCAGCCGACCACAAGAACCTAACTAGCTAAAGCAGGGGTCCCCAAACTATGGCCCGCGGGCCACATGCGGCCCGCGGACCGTTTCTTTGCGGCCCCCATCGCATCCGGCCGCGGCCACCGGCAGTCAGGCAGGGGCCTCCGTCCATCCGGACAGGAAGCTCCTGCCCGTCACGGTATAGTGCTCGATGCGGCCGTTTCCGGCCGCTCGAGCACTATTATTGCAGGTGGAGCGATGTGGCCGGAAAACCACCCCGGCGCACATCGCTCTTTGTACCTGCATGAGCGGCCGTGTGATGACATCATCACGCGGCCGCGCACCTTTTTCTGTCCGACAGCCTCAAGAAGAAAGAAGACGCAGGAGCCAGAGGTGAGTGTAGGATTTTTTTTTTTTTTTTAATAAAATTATTGTGCCGGCCGGGGGACCCTAATATAGGAAACAATGCATTATGGGAGCAACATATAAAACAACTAATGGTGGGGGGTATATAAATTAACTAATGGTGCGGGGGGGACATATAAAATCACTAATGGTGGGGGGAGGGACATATAAAACAACTAATAGTGGGGGGTATATAAAATAACTAATGGTGCGGGGGGGACATATAAAATCACTAATGGTGGGGGGAGGGACATATAAAACAACTAATAGTGGGGGGTATATAAAATAACTAATGGGGGAACATAAAACAACTAATGATGCGGGGTGGGACATATAAAACAACTAATGGTGGGGGGGTATATAAAATAATTAATGGTGGGGGGACATATAAAACAACTAATAGTGGGGGGGATATAAAATAACTAATGGGGGGGCATATAAAATAACTAATGGTGCGGGGGGGACATATAAAACAACTAATGGTGGGGGGGGATATAAAACAACTAATGGGGGGGCATATAAAACAACTAATGATGCCGGGGGACATATAAAACAACTAATGGTGGGGGGGTATATAAAACAACTAATGGTGGCGGGGGACATATAAAATAATTAATGGTGGGGGGACATATAAAATAATTAATGGTGGTGGGACATATAAAATAACTAATGGTGGGAGACAGTCTTGTAATTAATGGGGGGGGCAGCATGGGAAATAATTAATGGAGAGGCGTCCCAGTATATTTAATAATTAATTGACCCAATTAATTAATTAATTGGGCCAATATATAAAATAGTTCACAAGGGGGTGCAGTATATTAAATAATTAATTAAGGGGTGGCCCAGTGTATTACGGATGCGGTCAAATGTACCGCTATTTATCCGGCCCTCCAATGGTCTGAGAGGGACAGTGAACGGCCCCCTATGCAAAAAGTTTGGGGACCCCTGAGCTAAAGAATAAAGTACAGACCTGACATCGTACTACAGATAATTATTTTGCCTGTCTGCATCATCAACATGGTCCAATCTGACTTTTCCTTTTATACAGTTTTGAACACCCATTGTAATGAATGGACCAGGTAGACAAGACAGTGAGCTCTAATTCTGAACCCCCCCAACAGCCCTACCCTAGGTAGTATGGGACAACTGGTCATCAATCCCTCCCCAGGCCAAAGTTCAGAACACCTAGACAAGAACAAAACAATACAAACAAATAAGAATGGTTGCCAAGCCGGGTCACAACAGAGAGAACAAACAAAGTGAAAAATTACAAAATGAAAGAGAAGTCTGAAGGTGTCCGAGGTCAGGATACATGGAACGTAAGAAACAAAGTCTCTGACAAGGAATGGAGCTAGCTGAGAGTAACCAGCAGTGACAGTAGGTTAGGAAGGACTAATTTGTCATCTCAGAATCCACTCACAAAAATGATTAGGTCTGATCCAAACAACACAGGAGGTCGGTAATTAGTGTGCAAAACGTCAATCACATCGGGTTAACACCCTGTAAACTAGAGCTAATGCTGCACGAAAGAGGCAGGGGGTGTATTAAACCAATCCAAAAACAGCATAGAGAGCTAAAGCCATGTTCACACTGCAGATACAATCAGCGCCTCCTTAGCTGTATACCACAGGATAACGCTGACACAGAGGTTACACCCATGTATGAGGACTAAGCTGCAGGTACTGAGGAGAGGAATGGAATGGCTGGATTACAGTGCAAGGACGGGTTATCCACCTTATTCAGCTTATCCACCTCAGACAACTAAATACAATGTAAAATACATGAATGGACAGTACAGAGATCTTCCTAATGATCGACCTGTGGCCAAGAAATGGGGACATACACTACATCCAGAGCAAGGTGGGCAGGATTCTTTACTGTAAGAGGAGCGACACTATGGAGTTCTCTGCCCCTTAATCCTGTGATGATTGATACATTGTACAAGTCCCCGAGAATAGGAGAAAGGTTTCAGCGCTTGATTTTCATCGGGACACTTCAGTATCAAGGGACGGTAGAGATCGTCCAAATTGCAGAGCCCTTATGTTATCTTTGCCCTCCCTTCTCAGGTTCACCTTACTCCCAGATCCATTTATTAGGTTTATTTTACTGTTTTCTGGCGTTATCTAAAAACTTCACAAAAATATTGATTTTTAAATGGCCGCTCGCTCAATAATAGTACCTTAGACTCATTACGCTGATAGCCTATCAGATGAGGTGTTTGCACAGTGTTAACATTAAAGCTAATGCCCCTTTATTCTGGATTCTTCACTGAGCCGTGAACCCCGGGCCCATCCGGCTTTCCCATCAGTCACATTCTGAGATTATAAGGGGAGTGAAAAAAAACATTTGGCCGAGGGAAGTTCATTTATATCATTGCCTAAAGGGAAGATTTTAAAAATATTATTTATATAATATAAATATATATATTTAGATTTTTTTATTTATTATGTAGGGTTCTGATCAAATAGAAATTTTCATGTGTGTTCTACAGAGTTTTTTTCACTTACCAAACTCAACCCACAAAAAAGAAATGAAATTTTGGACCATTTAAGGTCTTAAAGGGAACCTATCATCAGCAATTGGTCTATATAAACCACTCCTTGTATATTGTCAAACTGTCAGGATTCAGGGGTAGTGGACCCACTGAGCCACCGTAGACGATGACATAAGCTGACATCGTGGTGGTATCCGGTTTTCCCCAGAGCCCGCAGCAAAATGGGTTGGACTTGCGGCGGCGGGATACCACCAAGTCATTTCAGAATTGTGAGGCAGAGACGGAGTTGGGGACAGGCAGGAGGTCATGACAGGCAGCACGGGATCAGAGTCGGAGATCTAGCGGAAGGTCAGGACAGGCAACACAGGATCAGAGTCGGAGACAAAGCGAAAGGTCAGGACAGGCAGCACGGGATCAGAGTCGGAGACGTAGCGGAAGGTCAGGACAGGCAGCACGGGATCAGAGTCAGAGACGAAAAAGCGGAAGGTCAGGAGAGGCAGCACGGGATCAGAGTCAGAGACGTAGCAGAAGGTCAGGACAGGCACCAAGGGATCAGAGTCGGAGACGTAGCGGAAGGTCAGGACAGGCAGCATGGGATCAGAGTCGGAGACAAAGCGGAAGGTCAGGGCAGGCAGCACGGGATCAGAGTCGGAGACGTAGCGGAAGGTCAGGGCAGGCAGCACGGGATCAGAGTCGGAGATGTAGCGGAAGGTCAGGACAGGCAGCACGGGATCAGAGTCGGAGACGTAGCAGAAGGTCAGGACAGGCAGCACGGGATCAGAGTCGGAGACGTAGCAGAAGGTCAGGACAGGCACCAAGGGATCAGAGTCGGAGACGTAGCGAAAGGTCAGGACAGGCAGCACGGGATCAGAGTCGGAGACGAAGCAGAAGGTCAGGACAGACAGCACGGGATCTGAGTCGGAGACAAAGCAGAAGGTCAGGACAGGCAGCACGGGATCAGAGTCGGAGACAAAGCGGAAGGTCAGGACAGGCAGCACAGGAGCAAAGTCAGGAACGGAATCAAGGTCACAATGGGACTAAAGTCTAAATGACCAGTGAGAGGAACAAAGCTTTCTCAATGGCATGAGACCACAAAGATCCGGCAGCGAATGCGGGAAGAGGCTGAGCATTTATTAGATTGCCAGGCAGTTAGCGGCGCGCTGGCCCTTTAATCGTGGGAGACAGATGAGACACTGCATGGAAAGACACTAGTGACGAATTTATGGGTGACAGGTCCCTTTAAGGGTCAGAACATGTAATCCAGAAATATATTGCTCTTCCAGAACTTCCAGCTGAGCTCCCTCCAGTGGATATTTGATTCACTCCCTTTAAATCTTGCATTTAAAGGGAAGTTCTTATATGCAATGAGAAGGGGGGGGGGGTATTTCAATCGGGAATTGGATATATAAAAATGGTGCAAATATTTAAAAATAGATTTGGGATTTGGAGCGGTCACCAGAGAGTCCTGTGCCGGTGATCATCCCCTTTAATCTATTCCTAATCACAGAACTCCTGCATATCTTTCTCATGTCCCTTAAATTAACCTGGTAAAACCCTCATTTGTACGATCCGTAATCTCCGTTCTCATTAGTTTAATGGCGGATGAGGAGCAGCTCGGCAACGACTGGAACGTGAAATTTTACATATCCATAAAAGTTAGTGAAGCTTTAAATAGAGTTCTCCTTAAAGACTGCCGGGGTTTTACTAGCGGCTTGTAAATCCGACTCCGGAGACTCCGACAGTGGCTCAGCCCCGGACACAAAGATTTAGGAAATGTCGGATACAGAGTTCTAGATTCTTCCTTCCCTTTGATGATCTCAGTATTCGTGAATATTACATCGAGAACAGACATCACACAGCGGCCCGGGCCTGAAGGGGTTAATACCGCGCTGCTGTCAATCAGCGCCCCCTAAGGGCAATAATATCATCGTGTCCTCCCATAGAAAAATGTCTGAAAACAATCTTCTCGCAGGGGGACAAGTTTGGTCTTGGGTTCAAGATAAGATATTTATTAAAGGGGAAAAAAACAAAAATACTAAGAAATTACTAATCCGTCATCTCTACAGGAGGAGGAGGAATTCTCATGCCAGAAACTAAGATTATTTCCCCCTTTATTACACCTCCTGCCCCGCGCCCACAGCACACAGTGATGTCACAGTACAGAGATAATACACACAGTGATGTCACAGTACAGAGATAATACACACAGTGATATCACAGCACAGGGATAATACACACAGTGATGTCACAGTACAGAGATAATACACACAGTGATGTCACAGTACAGGGATAATACACACAGTGATGTCACAGTACAGAGATAATACACACAGTGATATCACAGCACAGGGATAATACACACAGTGATGTCACAGTACAGAGATAATACACACAGTGATGTCACAGTACAGGGATAATACACACAGTGATGTCACAGTACATGGATAATACACACAGTGATATCACAGTACAGGGATAATACACACAGCGATGTAACAGTACAGGGATAATACACACAGTGATGTCACAGTACAGAGATAATACACACAGTGATGTCACAGTACAGGGATAATACACACAGTGATGTCACAGTACATGGATAATACACACAGTGATATCACAGCACAGGGATAATACACACAGTGATGTCACAGTACAGGGATAATACACACAGCGATGTCACAGTACAGGGATAATACACACAGTGATGTCACAGTACAGGGATAATACACACAGTGATGTCACAGTACAGGGATAATACACACAGTGATGTCACAGTACAGGGGTAATATACACAGTGATGTCACAGTACAGAGATAATACACACAGTGATGTCACAGTACAGGGATAATACACACAGCGATGTCACAGTACAGGGATAATACACACAGTGATGTCACAGTACAGGGATAATACACACAGTGATATCACAGCACAGGGATAATACACACAGTGATGTCACAGTACAGGGATAATACACACAGCGATGTCACAGTACAGGGATAATACACACAGTGATGTCACAGTACAGAGATAATACACACAGTGATGTCACAGTACAGGGATAATACACACAGTGATGTCACAGTACAGGGATAATACACACAGTGATGTCACAGTACAGAGATAATACACACAGCGATGTCACAGTACAGGGATAATACACACAGTGATGTCACAGTACAGGGATAATACACACAGCGATGTCACAGTACAGGGATAATACACACAGCGATGTCACAGTACAGGGATAATACACACAGTGATGTCACAGTACAGGGATAATACAGTGATGTCACAGTACAGGGATAATACACACAGTGATGTCACAGTACAGGGATAATACACACAGTGATGTCACAGTACAGGGATAATACACACAGCGATGTCACAGTACAGGGATAATACACGCAGTGATGTCACAGTACAGGGATAATACACACAGTGATGTCACAGTACAGGGATAATACACACAGTGATGTCACAGTACAGGGATAATACACAGTGATGTTACAGTACAGGGGTAATACACACAGTGATGTCACAGTACAGGGATAATACACACAGTGATGTCACAGTACAGGGATAATACACGCAGTGATGTCACAGTACAGGGATAATACACACAGTGATGTCACAGTACAGGGATAATACACACAGTGATGTCACAGTACAGGGATAATACACACAGTGATGTCACAGTACAGGGATAATACACACAGTGATGTCACAGTACAGGGATAATACACGCAGTGATGTCACAGTAAAGGGATAATACACACAGCGATGTCACAGTACAGGGATAATACACACAGTGATGTCACATTACAGGGATAATACACACAGTGATGTCACAGTACAGGGATAATACACACAGTGATGTCACAGTACAGGGATAATACACGCAGTGATGTCACAGTACAGGGATAATACACACAGTGATGTCACAGTACAGGGATAATACACACAGTGATGTCACATTACAGGGATAATACACACAGTGATGTCACAGTACAGGGATAATACACAGTGATGTCACAGTACAGGGATAATACACACAGTGATGTCACAGCACAGGGATAATACACACAGTGATGTCACAGTACAGGGATAATACACACAGTGATGTCACAGTACCGGGATAATACACACAGCGATGTCACAGTACAGGGATAATACACACAGTGATGTCACAGCACAGGGATAATACACACAGTGATGTCACAGTACAGGGATAATACACACAGTGATGTCACAGTACAGGGATAATACACACAGTGATGTCACAGTACAGGGATAATACACACAGTGATGTCACAGTACAGGGATAATACACACAGTGATGTCACAGTACAGGGATAATACACACAGTGATGTCACAGTACAGAGATAATACACACAGTGATGTCACAGTACAGGGATAATACACACAGTGATGTCACAGTACAGGGATAATACACACAGTGATGTCACAGTACAGGGATAATACACACAGTGATGTCACAGTACAGGGGTAATACACACAGTGATGTCACAGTACAGGGGTAATACACACAGTGATGTCACAGTACATGGATTATACACACTGTGATGTCACAGTACAGAGATAATACACACAGTGATGTCACAGTACAGGGGTAATACACACAGTGATGTCACAGTACAGGGGTAATACACACAGTGATGTCACAGTACAGGGATAATACACACAGTGATGTCACAGTACAGGGATAATACACACAGTGATGTCACAGTACAGGGATAATACACACAGTGATGTCACAGTACAGAGATAATACACACAGTGAT
The DNA here is from genome assembly GCF_040894005.1 of Engystomops pustulosus. Classification (NCBI taxonomy): domain Eukaryota; kingdom Metazoa; phylum Chordata; class Amphibia; order Anura; family Leptodactylidae; genus Engystomops; species Engystomops pustulosus. The sequence goes on from NC_092421.1 coordinate 87,566,932, forward strand.
GTCACAGTACAGGGATAATACACACAGTGATGTCACAATACAGGGATAATACACACAGTGATGTCACAGTACAGGGATAATACACACAGTGATGTCACAGTACAGGGGTAATACACACAGTGATGTCACAGTACAGGGGTAATACACACAGTGATGTCACAGTACATGGATTATACAAACAGTGATGTCACAGTACAGAGATAATACACACAGTGATGTCACAGTACAGGGGTAATACACACAGTGATGTCACAGTACAGGGGTAATACACACAGTGATGTCACAGTACATGGATTATACACACAGTGTTGTCACAGTACAGTGATAATACACACAGTGATGTCACAGTACAGAGATAATACACACAGTGATGTCACAGTACAGGGATAATACACACAGTGATGTCACAGTACAGGGATAATACACACAGTGATGTCACAGTACAGAGATAATACACACAGTGATGTCACAGTACAGGGATAATACACACAGTGATGTCACAGTACAGAGATAATACACACAGTGATTTCACAGTACAGGGATAATACACACAGTGATGTCACAGTACAGGGATAATACACACAGTGATGTCACAGTACAGGGATAATACACACAGTGATGTCACAGTACAGAGATAATACACACAGTGATGCCACAGTAGAGGGATAATACACACAGTGATGTCACAGTACAGGGAGAATACACACAGTGATGTCACAGTACAGGGATAATACACACAGTGATGTCACAGTACACGGATAATACACACAGTGATGTCACAGTACAGAGATAATACACACAGTGATGTCACAGTACAGGGATAATACACACAGTGATGTCACAGTACAGGGATAATACACACAGTGATGTCACAGTACAGAGATAATACACACAGTGATGTCACAGTACAGGGATAATACACACAGTGATGTCACAGTACAGAGATAATACACACAGTGATGTCACTGTACAGGGATAATACACACAGTGATGTAACAGTACAGGGATAATACACACAGTGATGTCACAGTAAAGGATAATACACACAGTGATGTTACAGGACAGGGATAATACACACAGTGATGTCACAGTACAGAGATAATACACACAGTGATGTCACAGTACAGGGATAATACACACAGTGATGTCACAGTACAGGGATAATATACACAGTGATGTCACAGTACAGGGATAATACACACAGCGATGTCACAGTACAGGGATAATACACACAGCGATGTCACAGTACAGGGGATAATACACACAGTGATGTCACAGTACAGGGATAATACACACAGTGATGTCACAGTACAGGGGTAATACACACAGTGATGTCACAGTACATGGATTATACAAACAGTGATGTCACAGTACAGAGATAATACACACAGTGATGTCACAGTACAGGGGTAATACACACAGTGATGTCACAGTACAGGGGTAATACACACAGTGATGTCACAGTACATGGATTATACACACAGTGTTGTCACAGTACAGTGATAATACACACAGTGATGTCACAGTACAGAGATAATACACACAGTGATGTCACAGTACAGGGATAATACACACAGTGATGTCACAGTACAGGGATAATACACACAGTGATGTCACAGTACAGAGATAATACACACAGTGATGTCACAGTACAGGGATAATACACACAGTGATGTCACAGTACAGAGATAATACACACAGTGATGTCACAGTACAGGGATAATACACACAGTGATGTCACAGTACAGGGATAATACACACAGTGATGTCACAGTACAGGGATAATACACACAGTGATGTCACAGTACAGAGATAATACACACAGTGATGTCACAGTAGAGGGATAATACACACAGTGATGTCACAGTACAGGGAGAATACACACAGTGATGTCACAGTACAGGGATAATACACACAGTGATGTCACAGTACACGGATAATACACACAGTGATGTCACAGTACAGAGATAATACACACAGTGATGTCACAGTACAGGGATAATACACACAGTGATGTCACAGTACAGGGATAATACACACAGTGATGTCACAGTACAGAGATAATACACACAGTGATGTCACAGTACAGGGATAATACACACAGTGATGTCACAGTACAGAGATAATACACACAGTGATGTCACTGTACAGGGATAATACACACAGTGATGTAACAGTACAGGGATAATACACACAGTGATGTCACAGTAAAGGATAATACACACAGTGATGTTACAGGACAGGGATAATACACACAGTGATGTCACAGTACAGAGATAATACACACAGTGATGTCACAGTACAGGGATAATACACACAGTGATGTCACAGTACAGGGATAATATACACAGTGATGTCACAGTACAGGGATAATACACACAGCGATGTCACAGTACAGGGATAATACACACAGCGATGTCACAGTACAGGGGATAATACACACAGTGATGTCACAGTACAGGGATAATACACACAGTGATGTCACAGTACAGGGATAATACACACAGTGATGTCACAGTACAGGGATAATGCACACAGTCATGTCACATAACAGGGATAATACACACAGTGATGTCACAGTCATGTCACAGTACAGGGATAATACACACAGTGATGTCACAGTACAGGGATAATACACACAGTGATGTCACAGTACAGGGATAATACACACAGTGATGTCACAGTACAGAGATAATACACACAGTGATGTCACAGTACAGAGATAATACACACAGTGATGTCACAGTACAGAGATAATACACACAGTGATGTCACAGTACACGGATAATACACACAGTGATGTCACAGTACAGGGATAATACACACAGTGATGTCACAGTACAGGGATAATATACACAGTGATATCACAGTACAGAGATAATACACACAGTGATGTCACAGTACAGGGATAATACATACAGTGATGTCACTGTACAGAGATAATACACGCAGTGATGTCACAGTCATGTCACAGTACAGGGATAATACACACAGTGATGTCACAGTACAGGGATAATACACACAGTGATGTCACAGTACAGAGATAATACACACAGTGATGTCACAGTACAGGGATAATACACACAGTGATGTCACAGTACAGGGATAATACACACAGTGATGTCACAGTACAGGGATAATACACACAGTGATGTCACAGTACAGAGATAATACACACAGTGATGTCACAGTACAGGGATAATACACACAGTGATGTCACAGTACAGGGAGAATACACACAGTGATGTCACAGTACAGGGATAATACACACAGTGATGTCACAGTACACGGATAATACACACAGTGATGTCACAGTACAGAGATAATACACACAGTGATGTCACAGTACAGGGATAATACACACAGTGATGTCACAGTACAGGGATAATACACACAGTGATGTCACAGTACAGAGATAATACACACAGTGATGTCACAGTACAGGGATAATACACACAGTGATGTCACAGTACAGAGATAATACACACAGTGATGTCACAGTACAGAGATAATACACACAGTGATGTCACAGTACAGGGATAATACACACAGTGATGTCACAGTACAGGGATAATACACACAGTGATGTCACAGTAAAGGAATAATACACACAGTGATGTCACAGTACAGGGATAATACACACAGTGATGTCACAGTACAGGGATAATACACACAGTGATGTCACAGTACAGGGATAATACACACAGTGATGTCACAGTACAGGGATAATACACACAGTGATGTTACAGGACAGGGATAATACACACAGTGATGTCACAGTACAGAGATAATACACACAGCGATGTCACAGTACAGGGATAATACACACAGTGATGTCACAGTACAGGGATAATACACACAGTGATGTCACAGTACAGAGATAATACACACAGTGATGTCACAGTACAGGGATAATACACACAGAGATGTCACAGTACAGAGATAATACACACAGTGATGTCACAGTACAGGAAAATACACTCAGCGATGTCACAGTACAGGGATAATACACACAGTGATGTCACAGTACAGGGATAATACACACAGTGATGTCACAGTACAGGGATAATACACACAGTGATGTCACAGTACAGAGATAATACACACAGTGATGTCACAGTACAGGGATAATACACACAGTGATGTCACAGTACAGGGATAATATACACAGTGATGTCACAGTACAGGGATAATACACACAGCGATGTCACAGTACAGGGATAATACACAGTGATGTCACAGTACAGGGGATAATACACACAGTGATGTCACAGTACAGGGATAATACACACAGTGATGTCACAGTACAGGGATAATACACACAGCGATGTCACAGTACAGGGATAATACACACAGTGATGTCACAGTACAGGGATAATATACACAGTGATGTCACAGTACAGGGATAATACACACAGCGATGTCACAGTACAAGGATAATACACACAGTGATGTCACAGTACAGGATAATACACACAGTGATGTCACAGTACAGGGATAATACACACTGTGATGTCACAGTACAGAGATAATACACACAGTGATGTCACAGTACAGGGATAACACACACAGTGATGTCACAGTACATGGATAATACACACAGTGATGTCACAGTACAGGGATAATACACACAGTGATGTCACAGTACAGGGATAATGCACACAGTGATGTCACAGTACAGGGATAATACACACAGTGATGTCACAGTACAGGGGTAATACACAGTGATGTCACAGTACAGGGATAATACACACAGTGATGTCACAGTACAGGGGTAATACACAGTGATGTCACAGTACAGGGATAATACACACAGTGATGTCACAGTACAGAGATAATATACACAGTGATGTCACAGTACATGGATAATACACACAGTGATGTCACAGTACAGGGATAATACACTCAGTGATGTCACAGTACAGGGATAATACACACAGCGATGTCACAGTACAGGGATAGTACACACAGTGATGTCACAGTACAGGGATAATACACACAGTGATGTCACAGTACAGGGATAATGCACACAGTGATGTCACAGTACAGGGGATAATATACACAGTGATGTCACAGTACAGGGATAGTACACACAGTGATGTCACAGTACAGGGATAATACACACAGTGATGTCACAGTACAGGGATTATACGATAATACACACAGTGATGTCACAGTACAGGGATTATACGATAATACACACAGTGATGTTAGGTAGGTAGCCCCAGCACATACTCCCAGTAGATAGGTAGCCACAGCACATGCCCCCAGTAGAAAGGTAGCAACTGTACTTTGCCCCCAGTAGATAGGTAGCCACAGCACATGCCCCCAGTAGATAGGCAGCCACAGCACATGCCCCCAGTAGATAGGTAGCCACTGTACATGGCCCCCAGTAGATAGTTAGCCACAGCACATGCCCCCAGTAGATAGGTAGCCACAGCACATGCCCCCAGTAGATAGGTAGCCACAGCACATGCCCCCAGTATATAGGTAGCCACAGCACATGCCCCCAGTAGATAGGTAGCCACAGCACATGCCCCCAGTATATAGGTAGCCACAGCACATGCTCCCCAGTATATAGGTATCTACAGCAAATGCCTCCAGTATATAGGCAGCCACAGTACATGCCTCCCAGTATATAGGTAGCTACAGCACATGCCCCCAGTAGATAGGTATTCACAGCATATGCCCCCAGTAGATAGGTAGTCACAGTACATGCCTCCCTGTAGATAGGTAGCCACAGCACATACTCCCAGTATATAGGTAGCCACAGCACATGCCCCCAGTAGATAGGTAGCCACAGCACATACTCCCAGTAGATAGGTATTCACAGCATATGCCTCCAGTAGATAGGTAGTCACAGCACATACTCCCTAGTAGATAGGTATCCACAGCACATGCCCCCAGTAGATAGGTAGCCACAGCACATGCCCCCAGTAGAAAGGTAGCCACTGTACATGGCCCCTAGTAGATAGGTAGCCACAGTGCATGTCCCCAGTAGATAGGTAGCCCCAGCACATACTCCCAGTAGATAGGTAGCCACAGCACATGCCCCCAGTAGAAAGGTAGCCACTGTACTTTGCCCCCAGTAGATAGGTAGCCACAGCACATGCCCCCAGTAGATAGGTAGCCACAGCACATGCCCCCAGTATATAGGTAGCCACAGCACATGCCCCCAGTAGATAGGTAGCCACAGCACATGCCCCCAGTAGATAGGTAGCCACAGCACATGCCCCCCAGTAGATAGGTAGCCACAGCACATGCCCCCAGTAGATAGGTAGCCACAGCACATGCCCCCAGTAGATAGGTAGCCACAGCACATGCCCCCAGTAGATAGGTAGCCACGGCACATGTCCCCCAGTAGATAGGTAGCCACAGCACATGTCCTCCAGTAGATAGTTAGCCACAGCACATGCCCCCAGTAGATAGGTAGCCACAGCACATGCTCCCAGTATATAGTTAGCCACAGCACATGCCCCCCAGTAGATAGGTAGCCACAGCACATGCCCCCAGTAGATAGGTAGCCACAGCACATGCTCCCAGTAGATAGGTAGCCACAGCACATGCCCCCAGTATATAGTTAGCCCCAGCACATGCCCCCAGTAGATAGGTAGCCACAGCACATGCCCCCCAGTAGATTGGTAGCCACAGCACATGCCCCCAGTAGTTAGGTAGCCACAGCACATGCCCCCAATAGATGGGTAGCCACAGCACATGCCCCCAAGTATATAGGCAGTCACTCCCTGCAGCCAGCTCCTCACGGCTCCCACGCTCTTCTCTTTGACCCAGGTGATGACGCCTGGGTCGTACAAAGGACATAGGCAATGGCCACATCGCTGTGTCCAGTGATCAGTCTAAGAGACACACAGCAGCCATCACTATTTATTGTCTGAGAGCCAGATGCAGCCAACGAAAGAGCCACATCTGGCTCCCGAGCCATAGGTTCCCTACCCCTGTTCTAGCATCTCTCTATATAAATATATATATTTGCATTGTGTCCTGATAATATTTTCCCTCTGGTGCTGAGATTCCTGCGCGCGGCGTCTTGTTACTTGTATAATCTGATATGATGAGACGTTGCTGACAGTCGCTATTAATGTGTAATTCTGGGCTTATAGACACATACAGCGGCCGCTTCCTTCTCCTAAACATCCCTGGAATTCCGATCTGTATCACAAGTTCCTGTGTAATTGCGGCTCCCAGGATCCCGATCCATCACACATTAACTATTTGCTGTCATTAGCCCATTCATGGCTTATCTCATAGTCTGTACCTGTGACCCCGGCTCCTGGTGACCCCATCAATGGCGCGGCCTCTTATCACCGCCTCCTTCCAGTTACATATTAAGCCTCTCCAGAGCCCCCAGTCCATGGGACGAGGAAGAGTTTCGCTCGTGTGTCCCTTGTAATCGGGAAAACTGATAATTCTTTTCTTCCCTCCAATAATCAGGAGATTCTTCCTCCATCATCATGTTATAACCTTTCCGCTCTACCAGAAATCTGTCATTTTTTCTTCTTATGCAAATTAACGATTCGGAAGACCAGAGGCAGAGCCATACCTGCAGCTCCGCCCTTCTTCAGCTCCTCCCCTTTATGCAATGATTGACGTCTCTTGCAAAAAAGAACTGATAGAAAACGGGGGAAATCTATCCGAAATGTCTGAGAGCAGAACTGATCTAGTTACCCATAAAATAGAAGCTGAGCTCTGATTGGTTTCCATGGGCAATTAGAACAGTTTTACATCTTCTGATGAATCTCCCCCAATGGGTTCATCAACAGATATAGCCCCTCCCTCTGTGCACTGGAGAGCTGATTTGCATAAATGTAACAACTGAAAATGACAGATGTGTTAGAAACAGGAAATGACTGGAACTCTTAGAAAGTTGCTGATTTTACTTATGGGGGATTTGGGACCCCATTTGAGGTCGTAATATTGAAGCATAGGAAGGACTTGGGTGCGCAGCTAAGATTACCGTATATTATCTAGTAATAGCGACATACGTCATGATACCGCCCCCAGTGCTCAACAATGACAACAAACATTAACAACGCCCCATGTGGTCGCACATCTTATACCTCTGTTGGTTGAGCTCATCCGTTTTGATTGGTTCGGTCTAATGTATATTGGGGCATTCCGACATCACCCCAACATTGGAGGACTCGGGACGTCTGCTCCGGCTGTATGTGAAGATCCCCTTATCTGTATTGGCCTATAACCACATACTCCAGGATCATAGACCTTCAATAGCTCCTAATCTAACACTCTACAGCACAAGCATACAGGAAACAATGGAGGTCCTGCCCGAAAATGGAGATAATGGAGAAATCCCATAGTAAGGAGTCAGATCGGTGCAGTATCTTCTAAGGTTATCTTACAGAGACAGTATCGGTTTCCCTCTATGACCCAGAGTGGTGGATTATAATACAGGTGGTTTGGGTTGTAGCCCAGGGCCCCAGCCTTCTAGGGGGCCCATTACTACCCAAACTACCCACCACATTTTATACTGAGAAGGATCTTCACCCGTGAGATCCTTGTAAATGTGTTCTCAATACAGGCAGTCCCTGGGTACCCGTCCTCGCGTCCTCCATTCCCCAAAAAGCTGAATCTAGTACCAGATGTAGGAAGTGATCCCAGACTTGTAGGGGCCCTAATACTCATACAGACCCGGGCCCATGGCAGCTTTATCCGCCCCTGATGACCCACTATACTTCTTCTTATAATGTAATGTAGGTCATATCTATGTCACAAATACTTTGGATTGTCCAATTAATTTGTTAATCTCAATGATGAAGATGAGGGATCTTCCAGGATAAAATTCATGTAGACCAAGTGTGCTCCCATCAGCCAATATATCGGTGAGTGAGCACTCGTGATGTCATGATGGGTCACCTCAACTGCAATAATGAACTATAGAATGTGCTTGGCGATGGCTGCTAGACGACCACGTGAAAAGGTGAGATGTCTGGTGGGAAAGTAAGTGGTCTGCTCAGAAACACAAGTGGTGGAGGCGACCATTTTGTCGTTGAGGTTTGTAGGGTAGCTAGAATTATTGGGAAAGCTGGTCTACAGACACTAGGTGGTGTTTAGTCCCGAGATGAAGTGGAAAACAGATCATATATTGTCCTTGCAGGGTGACATCCCAAGGATTGGTGGGGCCCATTGACCTATTTGCTACTTTTGAGTAAGAAGTTGGGTTCTACTTGGATAGAAGGCATTGAAGACCTTTCCTTTCTTGTGACCCTCAACATTGTTTTAGCTGCCCACACCCACCATCGAAGATCTGATTTTCGTAGTGGAAGCCATGGCCAACTGGAAATATGTGGTGGTCATGTACAGGGTCGTCTCCAGGTTTCAGTGGGTCCCTGAGTGACAGAGCCTCACTGGGCCTCTTTGCAGTGAACTCTTGTGGCGGCATTAAAAAATTAAGAAACTATAACGGTCTTCTATTCCCTAAAATATAATCTCAAAGAGCCCCCTCATGGTTATTTTATATAAAGCCCCTCTCACACCCTATGGATTCTTTAGATACAGCCCCCTCACCCCCATGGATTCCTTATGTACAGCCCTATGTGGGCCCCCCAGCAGCTCTGGGCCCGGCACTTGTCCAGGTATGCCCAGTGCTGTACAAAGGAGAAGGTTTCCTTTTGCTACTGGTGGAAAGTTTGTAGTGCAGAGTCTAACAGAATCAATGTTATTCACCATTATATTATAGTGACAGTGGAGATAAGAATGGAGACGGGGGTTATCATCAGTAGAGTGGTCAAGATGTTAAAGGCAAGAGGACGAGACAGAAGCGTAGTCAGGAACAAAGCCAAGGTTCACTCACAGGCGGAAGCATGAGGAGCAAGGAAGGTGTCCACATGCCTGGGTCTATCAGGAGTCAATGTCACCTCATGGGATGTGGAGATGGAACAGAGCAAGCTACGTAGCTACATGTCATTTTTCATGTCAGTCGTAAGGATGTTTTCAAATGAAAACCTTTATTGATGCATTCAATGGATCAAAGAGGTTCCCCCCAACACCCGTACGTCCTAATCCTAATATGGACATGTAATCTATGGACATGGGTTGCCTAGATGAAAAATAGACAATCCTTGATGATGCTCGAACATGGGACAGTGGTTAAAACATTAGTAACCAAACCATTTCTTTGGAACAAGAATCATATTCCTGTTTATAATTGCTTCTCTTTGGCCCGGTATCACTTCTGCTCGAGGATCTCTAAGTGATGACCTCCAAGTGATGGCCTCCACGTTAGCTCTCTAAGCAGTAGTAGTCAAGCCTAGAATATACATTGGAAATATTACCGGGAGAGGAGTCAGAATGCTAAATGCAAGTGGACGAGATGGGAGAATAGTCAGAGACCAAGCCGAGAGTCAAGAACTGATGAAGAATTGATTGGGAATGTATCCAGTTGTGTAGAACTGGTAGGAACTGAGGTCACCCAAAAGGAAGTATAGGTGATACAGAATAAGGTCACAATGTTCTACGACATCTACACCCCATGAGGATGTATAGACACGGACTTCTGAAGAAAAAACAACCTGAAGAGAAATGGAAGTAGGACAGGGGCTAAAAGTTCATGGTCACCAAGACCTCTACACGATACCATCTTTATACTCTCATCTGTAATTGCTTCATTTAGCTTCTGCATCACAACTTCTTGATGATTTCTCCATTTCACAATAAGAGTCTCTCATCCTACACAATCATTACCTTTATAATCCTACATAATCCATTACTATGAAGCGCACCTAGAAGGTTCTCCATAAACGTAATTACATGCATTGACAACAGGACTCGAGAGAGAGGGAGCGACGCGTTTTACTTTCCCCAAACTTTTTGTAATGACTTTTTTAAAACAAGTTTTGCCCTTGGAATCGACACCGAGATGATAAAGATGAACATTCTATATACTAACTGTCAGCAAATAATATTGAAGAAGCTTTATCGCTGTCACATTATATTAACAAAATGACTAAAATGACACATTAGACGCTGAGATCCTTCCTGCACGGCGGATCATTAAGGCTACAATTACTAGTCGGGATGTTCTGGGATTTAAAGGGGGGTTTCACAGTTTCTTGATATTGATGACTTATCCATAGGACGGGTCATCAGAGTAGGGGTCTGATATTTGGGACCTCCACTGATCGACTGGTTATGGCTGCCTGTGGTCCACAAATCAACCAGCAGTGCTGGAACAACAGCTCATTTTGTGTATAGTGGCTGAATTGTAGTACTACAGGTCAACCACTATTCACTTGAATAGCTGCAGTTATGGGGCAGGGCCACCAACCCTCACCATCGAATGACCTACAGCACTGGGCCACAAAATTTGACCCCCCCGGGAACGTTCGAGAACACGTTGATCTTAATCTGGGGGAGTTCATTTATAGTTTGTTTGGGTAGGTGGAAGGGATGTTGCAGAATCGGTTGCTGAATGCAGGTATGGTGGATGTGCTAGTACAGATAACAAGTCTGTCTGGTTGCTCCCAATCCCCAGGATGCCTCCAGTGCTGCTGTGTGTTACTATTGGTATGAGGTTTTTTGAAGTTGAAAGAGATGTATAGTACAGGCGGTCCCCTACTTCAGCACACACGACTTACAGGTGACCCCTAGTTACAAATTGGTAATTTACTGTTTGTTAGCCCTGGACTACAGTAAACAGCTATAACAGTTATCACAGGCGTCTGTAATGAAGATTTATTGTGAATCCTGATTCTTATGACAACCAAAAATTTTTAAAATCCAATTGTCACAGAGACCAAAAAAGTTCTGGCTGGGATTACAATGACAAAATATACAGTTCCGACTTACATACAAATTCAATTTAATAACAAACCTACAGAGCCTCTCCTGTACGTAACCCGGGGGCTGCCTGTATAATACAATAGATGCTAAAAAAATGATTTATTTATAATTAATATTAAAGACAATTATTAAATAAAAAAATTTTAAAGGACCAATTCTATCCCATCCCCGTCCCATATAGAGTCCATATAGAGTCCACTGGGGAGCCACGGCAGATGGAACGTCCTTCCCTCTGATGTGGAGACTAATATTTGTCATAGACTTGTCATAGGAGAAGATTCCTTGGAGAGAGATTTTTAACCTTTTCATGTTCAATGACGAATATATATCCGACAGCGAGCTATGAAGAGAGTTCACGGGCTGAGCCCTCTCCATACAGACATGGGGTTTGCTGCAAATTACAGTAAACACCCATCGCTAACACCCGTGCTCACTGCTAGCACCAATCGTAGATGTTAACCCCTTGATTGCTTCCGGCAAAGACGGCGGCAGAACTTAAAAGATGGTGGCGCATGAGATTGCCACTCCCCCTGATGTTATCAGGGAGCGGCAATCGGTCGCCATGAAAGCCTCGGTTCTATATCAGACCCAAGGCTGCATGGTTTTGGAAGATTTGTTGCAATTAGTCAGTGGCTCACACCCATCACTCACAGTATATGGTAGGAACGATCAGGCCATCTAGGGTTAAAGTACCCTAGAGGGTCTAAGAAACAGTAAAAAAAGAAAGAAAACACTTGTCATTTTAAGGTGCGGAGAAGCCACATTTATTTAGTATTTACCTCCAAAACTTTTTCTTTCATTTTCTTTCTGTATCCAGAAAAATAGACTTCTGCTAATTGCTTCTATAAGAATAAAGAGGTTACATTAGTAGCCAGGTGCTAATAATGAAATGTTTATGTCCATTTGATCATCAGCCAGTGGGACCACCTCTATAAAAGCAGATGTTAGGTCAGTTTTCTGGTCTGCAGCATTCACACAATGCTAAAGAGAAAAAATGTCTGCTGGAATCTCATTGAAGAAGTTGTTGCTGCCCATCAACCAGGGAAAGGATAGCGCAGGGTCATCTCCTCTCTGGGCAGCCGGCTGAACATTGCGGGAGATGATTGATGTTACCGGGTCTCTGGCTGCAGAAGGGGAGGGAGGAGGCGGGCAGAGATGATGAATAATTTGTAGACAACAGAGCCAGCAGCCAATCAGTAGCCTCAAAATTCACTAGAGCAAAAACCATGATATCACTGGAGCTCCTCATTTTATTTTGCATCAATGACCACTGATTGGCTGCAATGATCACATGATTGTTGCCACTTCCAGCTCTTCCAGCAGAGACACCAAAGGAGAACAGGGAGCCAGAGCTGATTTTGTCAGAGAGAATGGTGCACCTACTGTGGACATGGACATTTTTGGTGCGGGTCATGCTCCATTCCTAAACAAGGGTCCACATTTTAGGCTTGACTCTTTTGTGGAGACTCCGAGAGGTTCTAGGGTCTCTTGGTGCTGGGTCAACCCCCAGGTCTGACCATCTCCCAGGAGTATTGTAAACTGTGCTTTAAGCCAATCAGATGTCTCCATCAGCCATTCCTCCCCATTGTGTACTGTAAAACTAACCAATAATGGACTGGGATTCCTTGGGCCAACCAGATAAAATTAGTCTGGGGCAAAAGACCCCAGTAGACTCCAAATTAGATTGTCTTACGCTGTATCTCTGGAATCCTGCATTGGGTTAGAGTGTGGGCCCACCGGAGGATCCTCGGGTACTCTGGTGGGCCAGTCCGACACTGCCCCTAACTGACTGCAGCTGCATCTCCCTCTTGCCCCATTTGTCCTTCACATTAGATTGTTCCGATTGAAGACGCCCCTTCACCCTAATACAACAACCTAAAAAGTTATATTACTATAACCAGAGCCGCAGAAACGTTACGTGAAAGCAGAGTCTGATTGTAACTCGCACAGACTCGCACTTACACAATAATAGGATCACAGTAATGACAGTGTAATCACGGATTAGAGCCTCCATCATATGGTCTGACAGATTATTTTATATTAGTCATTGGCCAATTATTAGGGAACATTTCTGCTCTTATGTTTTACACGTGGAACCAATTACATCAAATTGTATAAAGAGTCAAACAATGAAAAAGCAGAAAAAAAATGTTCACTTACAGATGTGCAAAAAGTAACTCTAGATAAGAAATAGATAGATAGATAAATAGATAGATAGATAGATAGATAGATAGATAGATAGGAGATAGATAGATAGATAGATAGATAGGAGATAGATAGGAGATAGATAGATAGATAGATAGATAGATAGGAGATAGATAGATAGATAGATAGATAGATAGATAGATAGATAGGAGATAGATAGATAGATAGATAGATAGAAGATAGATAGATAGATAGATAGATAGATAGATAGGAGATAGATAGGAGATAGATAGATAGGAGATAGATAGATAGATAGATAGATATGAGATAGATAGATAGATAGATAGATAGATAGGAGATAGATAGATATGAGATAGATAGATAGATAGGAGATAGATAGATAGGAGATAGATAGATAGGTGATAGATAGATAGATAGATAGATAGATAGATAGATAGATAGGAGATAGATAGATAGATAGGAGATAGATAGATAGGAGATAGATAGATAGATAGATAGATAGATAGATAGATAGGAGATAGATAGATAGATAGATAGATAGATAGATAGATAGGATATAGATAGATAGGAGATAGATAGATAGATAGATAGATAGATAGATAGGTAGGTAGGAGATAGATAAATAGATAGGAGATAGATAGATAGATAGATAGATAGATAGATAGATAGATAGATAGATAGGAGATAGATAGATAGATAGATAGGAGATAGATAGATAGATAGATAGGAGATAGATAGATAGATAGATAGATAGATAGATAGATAGATAGATAGATAGGAGATAGATGGATAGATAGGAGAGATAGATAGATAGATAGATACATAGATACATAGATAGATAGATAGATAGGAGATAAATAGATAGGAGATAGATAGATAGATAGATAGATAGGAGATAGATAGGAGATAGATAGAAAGATAGATAGATAGGAGATAGATAGATAGATAGATAGGAGATAGATAGATAGATAGATAGATGGATAGATAGGAGATAGATAGATAGATAGATAGATAGATAGATAGATAGATAGGAGATAGATAGATGGATAGATAGATAGATAGACAGGAGATAGATAGATAGATAGATAGATAGATAGATAGATAGGAGATAGATAGATAGGAGATAGATAGATAGATAGATAGATAGACAGACAGATAGATAGATAGATAGATAGGAGATAGATAGATAGATAGATAGATAGGAGATAGATAGATAGATAGATAGGAGATAGATAGATAGATACATAGATAGATAGATGGATAGGAGATAGATAGATACATAGATAGATAGATGGATAGGAGATAGATAGACAGATAGATAGATACATAGGGCCACATTTATCACTCATTTTTTCTGTTGTTTTTGCGCCTTTTCGTTTAGGCGCACCGTTTTTGCGCCATTTTTGCGATTAAACGTCAAATTAGCTGCGCAGCTAAAATAACCAGCTTTCCCTCATTTATCGTTCAATTCCAGATGTTTTGCTGCGCCTAATGATATTCATCACGTGCGACTTTTGCATTTAGGCGCAAAAACGGGCGCAAAAACACTCCAGCCCGAAGGTGGCGTTATCTGAGAAGAAAGCACTGAGCCCCTTTGCTGAAGAGCTCATTTCTAGCAGCAAAGCTCAGCCAGACACTGGAACATATAATAGATACATTAGATACACTGCAGACACTGGAACATATAATAGATACATTACAGACACTGGAACATATAATAGATACATTAGATACACTGCAGACACTGGAACATATAATAGATACATTAGATACATTACAGACACTGGAACATATAATAGATACATTAGATACACTGCAGACACTAGTACAGATAATAGATACATTAGATACATTACAGACACTGGAACATATAATAGATACATTAGATACTCTGCAGACACTGGAACATATAATAGATACATTAGATACTCTGCAGACACTGGAACATATAATAGATACATTAGATACTCTGCAGACACTAGTACATAGAATAGATACATTAGATACACTGCAGACACTAGTACATAGAATAGATACATTAGATACACTGCAGACACTGGTACATATAATAGATACATTAGATACTCTGCAGACACTAGAACATATAATAGATACATTAGATACACTGCAGACACTAGAACATATAATAGATACATTAGATACACTGCAGACACTAGAACAGATAATAGATACATTAGATACACTGCAGACACTGGAACATATAATAGATACATTAGATATACTGCAGACACTAGTACATATAATAGATACATTAGATACACTGCAGACACTGGAACATATAATAGATACATTAGATACACTGCAGACACTGGAACATATAATAGATACATTAGATACACCGCAGACACTAGAACATATAATAGATACATGAGATATTCTGCAGACACTAGAACATATAATAGATACATTAGATACACTGCAGACACTAGTACATATAATAGATACATTAGATACACTGCAGACACTGGAACATATAATAGATACATTAGATACACTGCAGACACTGGAACATATAATAGATACATTAGATACACTGCAGATACTAGAACATATAATAGATACATTAGATACACTGCAGACACTAGAACATATAATAGATACATTAGATACACTGCAGACACTGGAACATATAATAGATACATTAGATACATTACAGACACTAGAACATATAATAGATACATTAGATACACTGCAGACACTGGAACATATAATAGATACATTAGATACACTGCAGACACTAGTACAGATAATAGATACATTAGATACATTACAGACACTGGAACATATAATAGATACATTAGATACTCTGCAGACACTGGGACATATAATAGATACATTAGATACTCTGCAGACACTGGAACATATAATAGATACATTAGATACTCTGCAGACACTAGTACATAGAATAGATACATTAGATACACTGCAGACACTAGTACATAGAATAGATACATTAGATACACTGCAGACACTGGTACATATAATAGATACATTAGATACTCTGCAGACACTAGAACATATAATAGATACATTAGATACACTGCAGACACTAGAACATATAATAGATACATTAGATACTCTGCAGACACTAGAACATATAATAGATACATTAGATACACTGCAGACACTAGAACAGATAATAGATACATTAGATACACTGCAGACACTGGAACATATAATAGATACATTAGATATACTGCAGACACTAGTACATATAATAGATACATTAGATACACTGCAGACACTGGAACATATAATAGATACATTAGATACACTGCAGACACTGGAACATATAATAGATACATTAGATACACCGCAGACACTAGAACATATAATAGATACATGAGATATTCTGCAGACACTAGAACATATAATAGATACATTAGATACACTGCAGACACTGGAACATATAATAGATACATTAGATACACTGCAGACACTGGAACATATAATAGATACATTAGATACACTGCAGACACTAGTACAGATAATAGATACATTAGATACATTACAGACACTGGAACATATAATAGATACATTAGATACTCTGCAGACACTGGAACATATAATAGATACATTAGATACTCTGCAGACACTGGAACATATAATAGATACATTAGATACTCTGCAGACACTAGTACATAGAATAGATACATTAGATACACTGCAGACACTAGTACATAGAATAGATACATTAGATACACTGCAGACACTGGTACATATAATAGATACATTAGATACTCTGCAGACACTAGAACATATAATAGATACATTAGATACACTGCAGACACTAGAACATATAATAGATACATTAGATACACTGCAGACACTAGAACAGATAATAGATACATTAGATACACTGCAGACACTGGAACATATAATAGATACATTAGATATACTGCAGACACTAGTACATATAATAGATACATTAGATACACTGCAGACACTGGAACATATAATAGATACATTAGATACACTGCAGACACTGGAACATATAATAGATACATTAGATACACCGCAGACACTAGAACATATAATAGATACATGAGATATTCTGCAGACACTAGAACATATAATAGATACATTAGATACACTGCAGACACTAGAACATATAATAGATACATTAGATACACTGCAGACACTAGAACATATAATAGATACATTAGATACACTGCAGACACTGGAACATATAATAGATACATTAGATACACTGCAGACACTGGAACATATAATAGATACATTAGATACACTGCAGACACTAGTACATATAATAGATACATTAGATACTCTGCAGACACTAGAACATATAATAGATACATTAGATACATTACAGACACTAGAACATATAATAGATACATTAGATACACTGCAGACACTGGAACATATAATAGATACATTACATACACTGCAGACACTAGTACATATAATAGATACATTACATACACTGCAGACACTAGTACATATAATATATACATTAGATACTCTGCAGACACTAGTACATATAATATATACATTAGATACACTGCAGACACTGGAACATATAATAGATACATTAGATACACTGCAGACACTGGAACATATAATAGATACATTAGATACACTGCAGACACTGGAACATATAATAGATACATTAGATACACTGCAGACACTAGAACATATAATAGATACATTAGATACATTACAGACACTAGTACATATAATAGATACATTAGATACACTGCAGACACTAGAACATATAATAGATACATTAGATACACTGCAGACACTGGAACATATAATAGATACATTAGATACACTGCAGACACTGGAACATATAATAGATACATTAGATACATTACAGACACTAGTACATATAATAGATACATTAGATACACTGCAGACACTAGAACATATAATAGATACATTAGATACACTGCAGACACTGGAACATATAATAGATACATTAGATACACTGCAGACACTAGAACATATAAAAGATACATTACAGACACTAGAACATATAATAGATACATTAGATACTCTGCAGACACTAGAACATATAATAGATACATTACAGACACTAGAACAGATAATAGATACATTAGATACACTGCAGACACTGGAACATATAATAGATACATTAGATACACTGCAGACACTGGTACATATAATAGATACATTAGATACACTGCAGACACTAGAACATATAATAGATACATTAGATACACTGCAGACACTAGAACATATAACAGATACATTAGATACACTGCAGACACTGGAACATATAATAGATACATTAGATACACTGCAGACACTAGAACATATAATAGATACATTAGATACACTGCAGACACTGGAACATATAATAGATACATTAGATACACTGCAGACACTGGTACATATAATAGATACATTAGATACACTGCAGACACTAGAACATATAATAGATACATTAGATACACTGCAGACACTAGAACATATAACAGATACATTAGATACACTGCAGACACTGGAACATATAATAGATACATTAGATACACTGCAGACACTAGAACATATAATAGATACATTAGATACACTGCAGACACTGGAACATATAATAGATACAATTAGATACATTACAGACACTAGAACATATAATAGATACATTAGATACACTGCAGACACTGGTACATATAATAGATACATTAGATACACTGCAGATACTAGTACATATAATAGATACATTAGATACTCTGCAGACACTAGTACAGATAATAGATACATTAGATACACTGCAGACACTGGAACATATAATAGATACAATTAGATACATTACAGACACTAGTACATATAATAGATACATTAGATACACTGCAGACACTAGAACATATAACAGATACATTAGATACACTGCAGACACTGGAACATATAATAGATACATTAGATACACTGCAGACACTGGAACATATAATAGATACAATTAGATACATTACAGACACTAGTACATATAATAGATACATTACATACTCTGCAGACACTAGAACATATAATAGATACATTAGATACATTACAGACACTGGAACATATAATAGATACATTAGATACATTACAGACACTAGAACATATAATAGATACATTAGATACTCTGCAGACACTAGTACATATAATAGATACATTAGATACTCTGCAGACACTGGAACATATAATAGATACATTAGATACTCTGCAGACACTGGTACAGATAATAGATACATTAGATACACTGCAGACACTGGAACATATAATAGATACATTAGATACTCTGCAGACACTGGTACATATAATATATACATTAGATACACTGCAGACACTGGAACATATAATAGATACATTAGATACACTGCAGACACTGGAACATATAATAGATACATTAGATACATTACAGACACTAGTACATATAATAGATACATTAGATACACTGCAGACACTAGAACATATAATAGATACATTAGATACACTGCAGACACTGGAAGAGATAATATATACATTAGATACACTGCAGACACTGGAACATATAATAGATACATTAGATACACTGCAGACACTGGAAGAGATAATATATACATTAGATACACTGCAGACACTAGAACATATAATAGATACATTAGATACACTGCAGACACTGGAACATATAATAGATACATTAGATACACTGCAGACACTGGAACATATAATAGATACATTAGATACATTACAGACACTAGTACATATAATAGATACATTAGATACACTGCAGACACTAGAACATATAATAGATACATTAGATACACTGCAGACACTGGAACATATAATAGATACATTAGATACACTGCAGACACTAGAACATATAATAGATACATTACAGACACTAGAACATATAATAGATACATTAGATACTCTGCAGACACTAGTACAGATAATAGATACATTAGATACTCTGCAGACACTAGAACATATAACAGATACATTAGATACACTGCAGACACTGGAAGAGATAATATATACATTAGATACACTGCAGACACTAGAACATATAATAGATACATTAGATACACTGCAGACACTGGAACATATAATAGATACATTAGATACACTGCAGACACTGGAACATATAATAGATACATTAGATACATTACAGACACTAGTACATATAATAGATACATTAGATACACTGCAGACACTAGAACATATAATAGATACATTAGATACACTGCAGACACTGGAACATATAATAGATACATTAGATACACTGCAGACACTAGAACATATAATAGATACATTACAGACACTAGAACATATAATAGATACATTAGATACTCTGCAGACACTAGTACAGATAATAGATACATTAGATACTCTGCAGACACTAGAACATATAACAGATACATTAGATACACTGCAGACACTGGAACATATAATAGATACATTAGATACACTGCAGACACTAGAACATATAATAGATACATTAGATACACTGCAGACACTGGAACATATAATAGATACATTAGATACACTGCAGACACTAGAACATATAATAGATACATTACAGACACTAGAACATATAATAGATACATTAGATACTCTGCAGACACTAGTACAGATAATAGATACATTAGATACTCTGCAGACACTAGAACATATAACAGATACATTAGATACACTGCAGACACTGGAACATATAATAGATACATTAGATACACTGCAGACACTAGAACATATAATAGATACATTAGATACACTGCAGACACTGGAACATATAATAGATACAATTAGAAACATTACAGACACTGGAACATATAATAGATACATTAGATACACTGCAGACACTGGAACATATAATAGATACAATTAGATACATTACAGACACTAGTACATATAATAGATACATTACATACTCTGCAGACACTAGAACATATAATAGATACATTAGATACATTACAGACACTGGAACATATAATAGATACATTAGATACATTACAGACACTAGAACATATAATAGATACATTAGATACTCTGCAGACACTAGTACATATAATAGATACATTAGATACTCTGCAGACACTGGAACATATAATAGATACATTAGATACTCTGCAGACACTGGTACAGATAATAGATACATTAGATACACTGCAGACACTGGTACATATAATAGATACATTAGATACACTGCAGACACTAGTACATATAATAGATACATTAGATACACTGCAGACACTAGTACATATAATAGATACATTAGATACACTGCAGACACTGGTACATATAATAGATACATTAGATACACTGCAGACACTGGTACATATAATAGATACATTAGATACACTGCAGACACTAGTACAGATAATAGATACATTAGATACACTGCAGACACTGGAACATATAATAGATACATTAGATACACTGCAGACACTAGTACATATAATAGATACATTAGATACACTGCAGACACTGGTACAGATAATAGATACATTAGATACACTGCAGACACTAGAACAGATAATAGATACATTAGATACACTGCAGACACTAGTACATATAATAGATACATTACATACATTACAGACAGGAGCTGCAGACTCTATTTACAGTTCATCACTTCTATTTACAAAATATTCTGCAAAACGCTGAGCTCACAGCAAGAGAGAAGAGAAGTTTGCACAAGTTTGCAGAAGCTTGCAGAATTTTGCAGATACTACAAACAAATGTCCCCCATGTAATTCTGCACAGTGTCTGAGGGGAATATTGTGCAGAATTACAGGGGTGCAGCAGGAGACCAGCACTGGGGGATCCCCTCCAGGAGAAGCCCCTGCTGAGGAGGTCACTGGGTGCTGGGTGTCACACACCTG
This sequence comes from Engystomops pustulosus, assembly GCF_040894005.1. Classification (NCBI taxonomy): domain Eukaryota; kingdom Metazoa; phylum Chordata; class Amphibia; order Anura; family Leptodactylidae; genus Engystomops; species Engystomops pustulosus. The sequence goes on from NC_092421.1 coordinate 87,589,761, forward strand.
GGTGCTGCTGTGAGCGTTATCTTCATTCTGGGCTGTGGGAGAAGCAGAGAGGAGCTTGTAGCAGGATCACATGTAACTGCCCGAATCTAACATTGCGCCTAAACTGCGCCTAAACTATGTTAAAGTAAAGTGATTAATAAGAGGCAGAAAATATACTTATCACAGATGGTTGTAGCTTGTGATAATTCTGGCAAAACAGTGCGCCAGAATTTAGGCGCAACTACTACACTTAGGCGCACAGAAGTGATAAATGTGGCCCATGGATAGATAGGAGAGATAGATAGATAGATAGATAGATAGGATAAAGATAGATAGAAGCCTGGGTACCCACAGAGATGGCTCTGAGAGCCACCTCCGGCACCCGTGCCATAGGTTCGCCACCACTGGTTTAGGAGTCATCACCCTCATTATAGTCATAGATCTGGGTTCTAGTGGGTAGACCTCCACCCATCTAGAAGGTCCCCTATCCAGTGCATAGAAGATCATTTTATATAATCAGTATCTTACTTTTTGTGAATTTCCCTAGACGAATGGCAGCAGTTTCTTGTGTGCACGATAAGGCAGCTGATTGCTTTGTTTCCTGTATAAATTGATGATCTACTGATACCTAAACTTCTTCCCCTAAGAACCCCTCACCTCCGTATCAAGGCTTTGTTGACTTAATCAAAAAGAAAGAAAAAAATAGCAGAATTTCCAGGTATTTGTAGAGGAGTAAATGTGTAAGCGATTAATAAGGAATGATCTCAGCCGATATTCCAGAACCTAATCATGGAGACCCCATGGGTAGAGCGGATCAGGCTCCCTTATTACAGCCCTTTGTTTCCAAAAACGAGACAGGATTCGGTCAGCTCCGCTCTTCATATTCCATAAAGTCCCTTTATATTACCCATAAAAATATCTACCCGGACCAATCCCTTCATATTAAATTCTGCTTTTTCTGCCCTAATCTTTTCTTCTCGGCTTTTGACCTTTGGTGAGATATTTGATGTTTAAAACTTTCTCTCCGCGCTCCAGTCCGTCCATCTTCTGATGAGTCTGACAGATAAATCAATGCGAGCTGTACGGCCTCTCACATTTCCACAATTCGGATATAAAATGCATCTGTGTAAAATTAGAGCGGAGGAACAGTTTGCCCGAGGAATCGCAGAGGAATTCCCTGTGGTGCCTTAAAAAGCAATATCACTTATACTGCAGCTTTGTAAGAAAATTGCAACCTGGGAGACGTCTCTTTTATTAAGGATTTTTTTTTTTTTTTACGTGGACAGAAGAGCTCAGAACCGATGTCTAAGACCAGATGCTCCAAAAACATTAAAAGGAAAATAGAATTAAACATAAATTATTGACTTGTGCTACGGGCAAGGTGTATTTCTTTTTGAAAAAGTTGAGAAGAGTCGATATGGACAACTACGGATCCCTCAGATTCATGTTATGTTATATCTGGTATGGAACAAGATCGGTTACATTTTTAGGGATTTTATGGTGTAGAAAAAGCATTCTAATTCAATTAAAGGGAACCTGTCATCAGCGAAGCGGCTCAGTGGTTAGCTAACAATAGAAGAAGAAGGGCCAAAGGGGTAGTTGAGTGACACCCATTATAAATCTTAGACAGCAAAATAGATACAAGAGGGTGTCCATGGTATACATTCATACATCTTTATTTGAGCAATACAAAAACATGATTAAAAACCATTAAAAAGCACTCATGGTGCATAAGACAAGAAACAGAGCATTAGTCCTGGCAAGTAAATCAATCAAGTGAAACAGTGATTTAGGCAGAGGATACAGCAAATGTCCAAAAAAATTAAATTAATTGAGTTCAGAATGGATAATAGTATAGAGATAAATTCATGTTGCAATGATATACATCAGACAATAGATATACAGGGACAATTAAGGATCCATAATTACCTACATAAACACAATTTGTTAGTCATGACAGGGCCAGGAAATAAGGTGTATCTATTTTGCTGTCTAAGGCTCAGTGGTTAGCATTAAAGCCTTGCAGTATGGTGGCTCAGTGGTGAGCACTACAGCCTTGCAGCACGATAGCTCAGTGGTTAGCACTACAGCCTTGCAGCACGGTGGCTCAGTGGTTAGCACTACAGCCTTGCAGCATGGTGGCTCAGTGGTTTAGCATTACAGCCTTGCAGCATTGCAGTCCTGGGTTCATGTCCCAGAGTCAACATCTGCAAAGAGTTTTATGTTCTCTCTGTGTTTGCGTGGGTTTCCTCTGGGTCCTCCGGTTTCCTCCCACACTCCAAAACATACTGGTAGGTTGATTCGATTGTGAGCCCCATGGGGACAGGGACTAATCTGGCAAACTCTGTGCAGCGCTGCGTAATCTGTGTGCGATATATAAATAAAGGAATTATTATTATTATTATTAAAAATTGGCCTAATAAACCACCACTAGTGTGTTGTCAAGCTGTTGAACAGCTTCTAGATTATGTTTCTTTCATGGAAAAAATGTTTAGTGGCACTTATCAGACTTATAAAACCGTTCTTATGTGCTATCACCTTAACCCTTAAACACCAGAAAAGGGAAAAGAGAAAATAGTTGGTTTGTGAAATTGGTGTATAGGTGGGCACTAATAAGGGCCGGTGCCAGATTTCTTAATATGAAAATTTTAATTTATGTAATCTAATTATATACAAATAAATACAAAGATAATGCAAAATCAGACCTACAGACGTCTGTACATAAAAGTTTGGTCTTTATAACAAAAAACAACTGGTTTAAAATAAAGTTAAAAAAAAAAAAGGACCCTTAACGGTTTAAGGATAAGTATTTTACTTATATTGTGAGGTATAAGAGAAAAATATTTTTATATAAAAACGTTCATATGCATATGGTAAAAAAGTGGATATCCAGGAGGCATCTCTTGCAACTGGCAGGATATAGGGCCCTATATCTGCAGTATATGTGGCTACAAAAATGGGATCGGCCCAATGATATGTTGCAATTAGCGTTATGTGGACAGGCACTCACGGTTCGTTGGTTCTGGCTTGTTCTCGTCACAGACCCCGGTTTCTCCGTATCGGAGGATAATAGAAGGTTGTATGAACAATGTCGTCTTCACCGCCACATGTGTTGCGCAATGGCGTTCAAGGCGCCTGTTTTGGCGTGGATCTTGCGTCAGATGACAGAGTTTCTGCAGCTTTATAACTTCTTTGTCCTGAGGTCGTGGTGAGTGTTTTGTTACAAGCAGCGGGATGCGTCCATCCCTAGGAGTTTGTGGCAAGAGATATTTCGTTTGCAAGTCTCTTTAAAGACGTTTACGGGTGCTCTCTCCGTGAGTGGCTATCGGTTGGGTCACGATCCTGTGTTTTATGGCTGTTATGGCTAGACGCGTTTCAGAGCAAGCAGCTCTTTCCTCAGTAGCCTTTAATCTGTGACGAGAACAATACAGAACCAACGAACCGTGAGTGCCTGTCCACATAACGCTAATTGCAACATATCATTGGGCCGATCCCATTTTTGTAGCCACATATACTGCAGATATAGGGCCCTATATCCTGCCAGTTGCAAGAGATGCCTCCTGGATATCCACTTTTTTACCATATGCATATGAACGTTTTTATATAAAAATATTTTTCTCTTATACCTCACAATATAAGTAAAATACTTATCCTTAAACCGTTAAGGGTCCTTTTTTTTTTTTTTAACTTTATTTTAAACCAGTTGTTTTTTGTTATAAAGACCAAACTTTTATGTACAGACGTCTGTAGGTCTGATTTAGCATTATCTTTGTATTTATTTGTATATAATTAGATTACATAAATTAAAATTTTCATATTAAGAAATCTGGCACCGGCCCTTATTAGTGCCCACCTATACACCAATTTCACAAACCAACTATGTTTCTTTCATGGCCCAGCTTGGTGGCATCATCCAGAAAATCAACTTTGATGTGAAATGTATAAAGTCAGGGAGGCGGAGAGTTTCATGCTGAAGTCAACCTCTCCCTGCCTCTGAACACCTCCTCCCAGATAATTGACATCATGGGGGTCATTTACTAAGGGCCGAATCGCTTTTTTTCATCGAATTGTTTCCCGAATTTTTCCGATTCATGCCGAATTGCCCCGGGTTTTTGGCACACGTGATCAGATTGTGGCGCTTTGGCGCCGGCATGCATGTCACGGAAATCATGAGGCATGGCCGTTGGAAACCCCGACGGATTCGGAAAAATCGCAGTATTTAAAAAAAAAAAGTGTCGCTTGACACACACTTACCTGCACCAAGACATAGAAGGTGAACTCCGGCGGACCTCGGCGCAGCAGCAATACCTGCTGGATATTGGTGCACGGACCTTAGTGAATCCCGGCCGGACCCGAATCAGCGTCGGAGAAGCTGCCGCTGGATCGCGACTGCACCGGGTAAGTAAATCTGCCCCCATGTGTCAGACTTCAGAAGATCTGATCAATGATGTCCCTGGACACAGAACCAGCAATTACAGTGAAGGGGCATTTTTAGGCAGGGAAAGATGACTTCAGTGTTAAACTCTCCTCCTCATTGACTTCATTAAAACAAATTTACATCTCACTTCAAAGTTGATTTTCTGGGTGATGTCACCACACCAGACCATGAAAGAAACATCATCTAGAAGCTGCTCAGCTGCTCGACAACATACTGGTTTATTAGGCCAATTTGTGATGACAGTTTCCCTTTAAATGGGCGGGGGTCCCATTAAAGGAAACCTACCAATTGATTTGATGCATTATGAAGCAAACATACCCTAAGAATGCTGTAGCTACACTGATGCAGGATCATATGGTGGTTAATCCCTGAGCTGAGTGGTTTTGCTGAAAAAACAATTATAACGTTCAGGAACTTGGGAAAGATGAATTGCATGATTGCACAAGTTACACTGAGCTTGTATTACATACAGACATGACTAATCAACCTGAGCTGGATCACCCATACACAGCAGCTGGGGGATGGTGCAGCAATTGATTATTTTGCCTTCAGGCACAACCCAGGGATTACATCATCCTCTACTGCAGTGAATAACTGATGTGCTAGGAGAAGCCCCGAGCCCAGGCACAGAAGTGACAGAGCTTCATTATCATAATTTTATAATTGTTTTATCTGCAATACCACTCAGTTCAGGGGTTAAACAAGATATGTTTCTGCATCAGTGTAGCTACAGCATTCTCAAGGTATGTTTGCTTCATAATGCATCACATCAAATGGTTTCCTTAAAGTTCTATTTATCAGAATAAATCCAAAAAGTATATTTCACGCTGGACCAATTGAGAGGATTGAGGAAAAATTCGAATGAGGGACAAACAGGCCCTGTAGTTCCTTTAGGTTCAACTTTTGCTCCAAAAACTTCTGGGTGGTTTTCTGGTTAGGACACTATTATCGAGTATTATCGATAAGTGTTATAGATTAATAAGATGCTGTGAGCACAGGCCCTCCTTTTTAGTGTAGAAAATATGGCCAACAGGTGTCTATATTTCCATAACTGAAGACGTCCTGTGGATCAGCTGATCTCCAGGAATACTTTGGTTCTTTTTTTTTACAATTTTAAATAATTTTATTACATATCTCAAATGTAAGTACAGGACATTGAAGTCAAGACCACCACAGTGGACTCACAAGCTCTTGTACCTGCCATCTTGAGGTCCTGCCATCCCGAGGTCCTGCCATCCCAAGGTCTTGCCTTCCCGAGATCCTACCTTCCCTGTAGTTCCTGCTTCCTGCTTACCTACCTTGGCTGCCACCGCAGGCCTAGTTGCACCTGTGGAACGACCTGGTGGCACCCCACTGCAGCAAGACAATCCCGTTTTGCGGTGGACTCTGGAAAAGACCAGGGGCCACTTAGACTCCGGTCCTGGGTTGCGGCTAGTACCATCTCCCGCGGTCTAGTCCCAAGAGACTCTACCACACCCCCATGTGTGACAGTAAGATCCGGCCATGGACCAGCCAAGGTCATGTATGCTGCTAAAGCCCTGGACTGTGCCATGGAACCCATTCCAGCTACTGGCTGACCTTCCCAGCAGTATCACCCAGCAGTCTCAAGAAATTGCTGTCCAAAAAGAACTTCTAGACAAACTCACTGCCATCCTTCGACGGTTCATTGGCTCCCGCGACTCCTCCTCCTGTTGCCTCAGTCACCCTGCCATGTTTTCCGGCAGAAGAGTCTGGACCTGAATTTTTTATGACTAACAAATTTGATGGCAACCCCAATTTGTGCAGGAGCTTTTTTTCCCAGTGCTTGCTGCACATTGAATTGATTTCCTCCCAGTTCACCACTGAATGCTCTAAGCTAGCGTTTGTCTTCTGTTTGCTCTTTGGAGATAGAGGCTACTCCTCTATGGGATAGTGGTGATCCAGACATGGCTACCTATACCACGTTTCTGGCAAATATCCAGTCCAGGTTCGAACAACCTCAAGTCCAGCTTCCATGCCTGTCCTGCTTGACCCCAGTGTTTCCAGAGTCTCCGGCCTTCCCAGAGGCCGCTCCAGAGGCTCCGGCCTTCCCAGAGAAAGCTCCAGAGTCTCCGGCCTTCCCAACGAATGCTCCAGAGTCTCCGGCCTTCCCAGAGAATGCTCCAGAGTCTCCGGCCTTCCCAGAGGCCGCTCCAGAGTCTCCAGCCTTCCCTGAGGTCGCTCCAGAGTCTCCGGCCTTCCCAGAGGCCGCTCCAGAGTCACCGGCCTTCCCAGAGGCCGCTCCAGAGTCTCCGGCCTTCCCAGAGGCCGCTCCAGAGTCTCCGGCCTTCCCAGAGGCCGCTCCAGAGTCTCCGGCCTTCCCAGAGGCCGCTCCAGGGTCTCTGGCCTTCCCAGAGGCTGCTCCAGGGTCTCCGGCCTTCCCAGAGGCCGCTCCCACAGCTTCCCGGTGCTGTTCCAGTACACCAATAGCCGCTCCAGTCTCCGGTGTCCCAAGAGCCACTCCAGCCCGCGGCCTCCCAAGAGTCACTCCAGTCTCCGCAGCTTCCCAGTGCTGCTCCGGCATCTCAGGAGCCAACCCAGAACATGGACTCACCAGAGGATACTTTGGTGGGTTAGAACCACCCTGCCTTAGGTTTCCTAAATGTGTCTTTGCCACATTTCCTATGGCCAAACCAATTGGGGTGTAATCCACTGTCATGTTTGTTGGTGGTGGTGGTCTTGTCTCCTACACTAATCTTTGCTTCATCTACCTTCACCCATCTGGGGGAGATTCCCTGTGAATTATGATGTAAAATATGAAATGTTTCTCTAATTTTTGAGGGTTGGTGTCTTTATGTAGAGGTATCCTACAAAATCTCTCGGCAGATAACTCCGATGAGACATCCATGAACTGCCTGGGACCCACCTTCATACTAGGAATCTTTGAGCACTAAGTAATTTTCATCAAACCCTTTGGTGCCTATAAACTGTCATAGCTTTCGAATCACCACGTCTCTTTTAGGCTTGATATTCCCGTCTTCTGCAAACCACCAGTGTGAAGTACACAAGACCCTTTCTGTCCAGACATTGATGGTGGTCCATTCTCAGAAGGTGATATATCAAAATAAAAACTTTCCAAGGTTGACAGTTATCTCCTTCCAACACTTGAGACATGGGTTCAGTCAAGGGCAACTTCTGGACATGATTGGTATGTTCTTCTTGGGATTTCTTGGGTTTCCTCCTCTTATACAAAGACCTTCCTAGTTATATGGCTACCAGTGGAGTGGACTCTCTGAACGGTACTAAATAATGCGTCAGCACTAGATCAATTACATAATTAGTGAACTAACAAATCGGGTTCAGAACCCTCGAGTGGAACATCTGCCTTAGTTAAACTCCCCATGCGTAACCTTTCCAGTTTTCCTCCTATTCAGCACATGCACTTCCTCCCATGGTCATGGATATTCACGCATTAATATGACTTATTAGCAATTGAACTTTTAGTGGTTCCAGCCCTTCATCCGATTTTTTATGGCCTCCACAAGTCTTAAGCCAAGAATACTTCTTCCCTTTGCCAAAAGAGGGAAAGTGTTTCAACGTTAAAAGTTCCTTTTAACCCCCAAAGTAACAAATCAAGACCAACACGATACTCCGGCCGCCTGCCAACAATGTCTCCTGATGTTCGGAGCAAGATACCGAAGATAACAAGCAACTGGAAAGTCTGACAAGTGAGAACTGATGGTGAGACAAGAGACCTTCTCTAATGTCTTTGACAGACAAATACATGGAGGACCTGGAGATAGAGGCCGGACGAGACTGAGACTTATCTATGAGACATGATTACAACAGATAGACTACACTGTCAGTAAGTATCAAGTAATTGTCCTACGATAACCAAGATCCTGGCTCATGCAGCATTCAAATTTTTGTAAGGAGACCCTTAAGATGATGGTGGGATCTATCAATGTAGATGTTAGTAGGATCTATCAGTGTAGATGTTAGTAGGATCTATCGCTGTAGATGTTGGTGGGATCTATCGGTGTAGATGTTAGTAGGATCTATATATGTGGATATTGGTGGGATCTATCGGTATAGATGTTAGTAGGATCTATCGGTATAGATGTTAGTAGGATCTATCGGTGTAGATGTTGGTGGGATCTATCGGTGTAGATGTTGGTGGGATCTATCAGTGTAGATGTTGGTGGGATCTATCACTGTAGATGTTAGTAGGATCTATCGGTGTAGATGTTAGTAGGATCTATCAGTGTAGATGTTGGTGGGATCTATCTTTATAGATGTTGGTGGGATCTATCGGTGTAGATGTTAGTAGGATCTATCAGTGTAGATGTTGGTGGGATCTATCGGTGTAGATGTTAGTAGGATCTATCGGTGTAGATGTTAGTAGGATCTATCAGTGTAGATGTTGGTGGGATATATCAGTGTAGATGTTAGTAGGATCTATCAGTGTAGATGTTAGTAGGATCTATCGGTGTAGATGTTAGTAGGATCTATCAGTGTAGATGTTGGTGGGATATATCAGTGTAGATGTTAGTAGGATCTATCACTGTAGATGTTAGTAGGATCTATCGGTGTAGATGTTAGTAGGATCTATCAGTGTAGATGTTGGTGGGATCTATCTTTATAGATGTTGGTGGGATCTATCGGTGTAGATGTTAGTAGGATCTATCAGTGTAGATGTTGGTGGGATCTATCGGTGTAGATGTTAGTAGGATCTATCAGTGTAGATGTTGGTGGGATCTATCAGTGTAGATGTTAGTAGGATCTATCGGTGTAGATGTTAGTAGGATCTATCGGTGTAGATGTTAGTAGGATCTATCGGTATAGAAGTTAGTAGGATCTATATATGTGGATATTGGTGGGATCTATCGGTGTAGATGTTGGTGGGATCTATCGGTGTAGATGTTGGTGGGATCTATCGGTGTAGATGTTGGTGGGATCTATCGATGTAGATGTTGGTGGGATCTATCAGTGTAGATGTTGGTGGGATCTATCGGTGTAGATGTTAGTAGGATCTATTGGTATAGATGTTAGTAGGATCTATCGGTGTAGATGTTAGTAGGATCTATCGGTATAGATGTTAGTAGGATCTATCGGTATAGAAGTTAGTAGGATCTATATATGTGGATATTGGTGGGATCTATCGGTGTAGATGTTGGTAGGATCTATATATGTGGATATTGGTGGGATCTATCGGTGTAGATGTTGGTAGGATCTATATATGTGGATATTGGTGGGATCTATCGGTGTAGATGTTGGTAGGATCTATATATGTGGATATTGGTGGGATATATCAGTGTAGACTTTGGGCTTTATGTCTGCAGATGCTGGTAGGATCTTTATATGTAGAACTTAGTAGGTTCTATCTATGTACATGTTGTTAAGATTTATCTGTGTAGATGTTCGGGGGACTATCTATTTGGATATTAATATTTAGATATGGCAAAAAGTGAAACCTGAAGGCCAGGGATCAGTTTCCAGACTCATGGTAATATAGCGGTTTGCTGGACCGTAAAAGCTGTCCTGCTACTACTCGAAAGTCTCTTCCTATGGCCAACAGGACCATGTCCCTCTGTTAGAAGTCCTGGAACTCTGACCCGGCCTGTGACCATAGCTGTTCCAGGTCTATTGAAGTCTCAGTGGGAAATTACTGGAGAGCCATCTACTTTCCAATATTTACAGCCATCTACAGTGGCCACAAGTCAAGTTCCTCATTTTTTGGGTCATGGACTCTGACCTGGCCGGGACCCGTGGCTTTTCCTTGTTCTGTGGAAGGTTTTAGCATGTTGATTCTAGAAAGCTAGAGCCATGATGAGGAATCAAACCATAGACAGCATTACCGAGCTCTACCCTGTGTATCCGAGGATCTAAAATCCCTGACCCAACCAAGGGCCCGGGCTCTATGAGGCTTTACGAGTTAGAAAGGATTGTGATACTTTTTCGGAGATGGTGTAGGATCAGGCACAGATTCCCTTATTTCCCGGCACGTGTTGATTAGACTTATTGAATTCTATGGGGATAATCATTTGATGAATATGTTGTGGCTCTACTGCACCCCCCATGCACCAAAAATAGGAACATGGCCTTAGGCTTCCGATGTTGCATCACGACCCATCAATCTAGGAACAAGCAAGAAACTGGAGGATCACGGAGGCCAAATCAGATGGTCAATAAATAAGTATTGGGATCTCTTCCTCCCAGTGAATTTTACTTGAGATACCTGGAAATCCCTTTAAATAAAAGTTTGACTTTCTATGAAACCAGCAGACAATGATGGGATTAAGATCCTGACTTGGGTTTCACTGATTAATCCTCTCCTTCTGATATCTGAGATAATAATTACCCATTGGAGGAGCTGCTTGAAAGAAGGTCATTTATTTGCATGTGACCCTTGACCCTTATGGGGACAGACACAGAATAGTGTAGTTTAAAGGGACAGAACTTTAAAGGGAGTGTAGTGGTTACAAGCGGAGCAGTTACAGTATCTATTGGGCACACGGTTGGGTGAGGGGCAGGAGCCGAGCAGCCGCCATCTTTTCTGAGCTTGGTAGTTTTGGCTATTCCGAATCATTACTTTATAAAAGTTTATTTCACATTACCTGGCTCCCTGCCAGTAGCATGTGTCCTGATGGGTGGGGGGCAGCTGCATTTCTTCATGCACTCTTTCTGTCCCCCAAACCCGCTGTCCTCCCCCCCTGTCTCCTGAATGCACATCACAGGAAGTGGGTAGGGGGGAGGGAGCTGGATTAGTTTGGAGGGGAGGAGACTGAGACAGGCACACAGTCTGCTACAGCTGCCCCCACCCTAGACTCGCCACACGTTTCTGGCAGAGGGCCAAGTAATCTGAAAAAACTTTAATACAGTACTGAAATGATTCAGACTGCTGACACAGGCATTTTTAAAATCAGCATAGCAGAGGCTATTGGAACCTGTCATCCGCTAAAAATGACAATCCTGGTGACAGGTTTGCTTTAACAATCATCATCTTTCTGGTTCCTGGTCATGTGATGTCACACAGGTGCACGGCTCATGTGACATGGCACCTATATATAACAGCTCACCTGTGTGACATCACATGGCCAGGGATATAATGAGCCGTGCACCTGTGTGATATCACATGACCAGTGAGCCGTGCACCTGTGTGACATCCCATGGCCAGGGATATAATGAGCCGTGCACCTGTGTGACATCACATGACCAGGGATATAACGAGCTGTGCACCTGTGTGAAATCACATGTCCAGGGATATAACGAGCCGTGCACCTGTGTGACATCACATGACCAGGGATATAATGAGTCATGCACCTGTGTGACATCACATGACCAGGGATATATGAGCCGTGCACCTGTGTGACATCACATGACCAGGGATATAACGAGCTGTGCACCTGTGTGAAATCACATGACCAGGGATATAACGAGCCGTGCACCTGTGTGACATCACATGACCAGGGATATAATAAGTCATGCACCTGTGTGACATCACGTGACCAGGGATATAATGAGCCGGGCACCTGTGTGACATCACATGACCAGGGAAATAATGAGCTGTGCACCTGTGTGACATCACGTGACCAGGGATATAATGAGCCATGCACCTGTGTGAAATCACATGACCAGGAATATAACGATCCATGCACCTGTGTGACATTACATGACCAGGGATATAATGAGTCATGCACCTGTGTGACATCACGTGACCAGGGATATAATGAGTCATGCACCTGTGTGACATTACATGACCAGGGAAATAATGAGCCGTGCACCTGTCTGACATCACATGACCAGGGATATAACGAGCTGTGCACCTGTGTGAAATCACATGACCAGGGATATAACGAGCCGTGCACCTGTGTGACATCACATGACCAGGGATATAATGAGTCATGCACCTGTGTGACATCACATGACCAGGGATATATGAGCCGTGCACCTGTGTGACATCACATGACCAGGGATATAACGAGCTGTGCACCTGTGTGAAATCACATGACCAGGGATATAACGAGCCGTGCACCTGTGTGACATCACATGACCAGGGATATAATGAGTCATGCACCTGTGTGACATCACGTGACCAGGGATATAATGAGCCGGGCACCTGTGTGACATCACATGACCAGGGAAATAATGAGCTGTGCACCTGTGTGACATCACGTGACCAGGGATATAATGAGCCATGCACCTGTGTGACATCACATGACCAGGGATATAACGAGCCGTGCACCTGTGTGAAATCACATGACCAGGAATATAACGAGCCGTGCACCTGTGTGACATCACATGACCAGGGATATAATGAGTCATGCACCTGTGTGACATCACTTGACCAGGGATATAATGAGTCATGCACCTGTGTGACATCACATGACCAGGGAAATAATGAGCCGTGCACCTGTCTGACATCACATGACCAGGGATATAATGAGCCGTACACCTGTGTAACATCACATGACCAGGGATATATGAGCCATGCACCTGTGTGACATCACGTGACCAGGGATATAATGAGCAGTGCACCTGCGTGACATCACATGACCAGGGATATATGAGCCATGCACCTGTGTGACATCACGTGACCAGGGATATAATGAGCAGTGCACCTGCGTGACATCACATGACCAGGGATATAATGAGCCATGCACCTTTGTGACATCACATGACCAGGGATATATGAGCCATGCACCTGTGTGACATCACGTGACCAGGGATATAATGAGCCGTGCACCTGTGTGACATCACATGACCAGGGATATAACAAGATGTGCACCTGTGTGACATCACGTGACCAGGGATATAATGAGCCGTGCACCTGTGTGACATCACGTGACCAGGGATATAATGAGCCGTGCACCTGTGTAACATCACATGACCAGGAATATAACGAGCTGTGCACCTGTGTGACATCACATGACCAGGGATATAACGAGCCGTGCACCTGTGTGACATCACATGAACAGGGATATAACGAGCCGTGCACCTGTGTGACATCACATGAACAGGAATATAATGAGCTGTGCACCTGTGTGACATCACATGACCAGGGATATAACAAGCCGTGCACCTGTGTGACATCACATGACCAGGGATCAGTTTTAAACCAAAGGAAATTAGCAATGAAGCTTTCTATAGAAAGACAGCAAGCAGAGATGTAGAAACCCGCTTGGAATTGATACAAAAATGGGAAAATTCTCTGTATTACACAAACAATATCAATTATTTGCTGAATGTGGACAACCCCTTTAAGTGCAAAAAATGTGCATGAAAATTGAAGAAAATTTGGTGGTGTGACCTTTATGCACATTATAGGGGCAGAATGTTTCCATAATTCTAGTGGATGTGATGTATCGGACGTATATGGTAAAATTGCTTACAGTGCACTTCCATATTACACAAGAGAGGGTTCACCTGGGGTAATCCGCGCTCTCCGGGTTACACTAAGTCTTGCTGCAATCTCCCGGACGCTAATAGATGATTAAGTATCTGAGTTATTTCATTTGCACAGTCAATATCAGTGCGGAGGATTGTTTATATTCCAGGAATCTCCGGTAACCAGAACACAAGGCGTCTTGTCATGTCGGCCATTACCGTGTGAGCCGCATCACAGCAGGAGGCCTGGTAAACATTCAGCACTTTAATCAATCCACAGGACGAGTAACATGAGCCTGAAGATACACGGCCCGAGCTCTCTGCGCTGCACCAACACTTCACACGGGTCCTTCCATCTGAAGTGGCTGATGTCTCCATGAACACCTGTCCATAGGTTGTACATGGTATTGCAGATTATATGGACATGCCCTCTAAGTCCTTGTCGTGGGTGTGCTCTGATTGTTCTACTGTCTTCCAATATTTCAACACATATATAGTGTATGGTGCCCAGTCACCGCTCCATCATGCAACTTTTACCGGTGCCAAAAAAATCCAAAAAGTTGAGCTGTACTTAAGCTTTGAGAGATAATATGGTCCACCTGCTCGGACATCAGTCATCAAAACTTCGAATAGAGGTGGATTGGGCATGGACTCAAAAAGGAGAAATCCCAATGAGCCGGTAATTGCTGAGGCTGAGAAGCCCATGAGTATTTGGTGGCCCATTGGTGACTTAATGTGATGCCCCCAAAGCAATGATTCTGCTGTCCCCAATCCTTCTGACCAGAGCTAACAGAAGAATAGAAGATCCAGCAGTAAGTGGCACCAGACCCCTCACACAACCCAGACCCAGAACATGGCTGACACTTTGGGGGTCATTTCCTAAGGGCCCAATTCGCGTTTTCCCAACGTGTTACCCGAATATTTCCGATTTGCGCCGATTTCCCCTGAATTCCTCGGAAAAAACGCTGCATTTAAAAAAAAAATGTTGCTCAGCCCGAGCCGGTGAACTCCAGCGCGTTCCGATGCTTTTCAGCGCAGCAGCGCCACCTGGTGGACGGCAGAGGAACTACCTTAATAAATCCCGGCCGGACCCGAATCCAGAGCAGAGAACGCGCCGCTGGATCGCGAATGGACCGGGTAAGTAAATCTGCCCCTGTGTGATACTACCCAAGATAGTCCACCAGAGATGAAGCCACGCTTTCCATTACCTCTACACAGTGGTTACCAGATCGGGTGCGCTCATGGAGACATAACCTGTGGCAATAATTTTCAGCCCCACTAGATTATTTGTTGACCCTGTGCACTAGTGATGGTCCCACCTGTAGATAATGTCTACCCAAACATATCACCACTTAATAAAAAATCTGCCCCAGACTGGGAACCTGACATCAGCCGTTAAGTGTTAATGAAGAGTTTTCATGGACCTATGGCTGAAAGTACAACCTACCTGTCCTAAAGACTCTGAATGCAAAGTCAAGGCCAAGCTATGGTCTCATGGATGGAGAGGGATCAGTAGAGCAGGACCCCCCACTCCAATTGATGGACTTTATCCTTCCATGGTGACTCATACACATGTTCACCTCTTGACGTAATTTTTTTGGGGCCATGAAAGATGGGGTTGTCCCATATTTCCTCTTCTGAGAAGTTTGGACCTGTATAAGACTTCCATTCCTAATCACTGAGGGAGAAAGCAGCTCATGGGCCAGTAGATTCTGCTCTGCTGGAGTCTACGGATACTTCAGACCCAAGATGCAAAAATCAGTTGTAAGGAAAAAAGTTTTGTAAAATGTAGAAAATCCTGTTGTCACTGAGACAGAAATTACTTTTTTATGGAGCTACAATGATAAAATATACAGTTCCAACTTACATACAAATTCAACTTAAGAACAAACCGAAAGAACCTTATATGTAACCCAGGAACTGCCTGCAAATAGAATAGGGTTAAATCCTTCTAAGGACTTATAGGAACCTGCCTACAGGTGAAAGTCACCCTAGGAACTGTAAAGCCTCCAGTTACAGGAGATCCTATCACTCCTGAGCAGCTCCACAGAAGGAGAAGCTTGTGGGACTCTCACATCTTACACAGGGTCCAGGCAGGAGGCGGAGGCTCGGCCACTGTAGACGGGCTGCTGGCTAATCCTTCAGGGCTCACTTAAAAGATTAGAGGTGGGTGGTGCTAAGATTCCCTGGACTGGGTAAGGATTTTGGAAGCAGGCAAACAAGCGCAGACTTTTAATTCACTTCTTGTGCAGCCTACAAGCTGCGGCTGTCTCCCACCCTCGCTCTCTACTTGTAGCTGCAGAGAACCTGGCAGGAGGGAAAGTGACAGATTAAGGCAAGAAAGACCCGGAAAAGTGTTTCCGAAAGAAGAAGAACTTTTCTCCCAATTAGTTTGATGCACTTTTAATAGAAGTTGAGAAGAACAATTTTGGACAATTCATGAAGAAGGAGTGAAGGACATTTGGCCACTTCTGGTGCAGTCATGAAGTTCCATTGGGATGTGGTGGCCCTTCTCAACTTTGGGTTCATCCTCTGGGGTTCTGCTGAAGAATATGATTATTACAGCTGGCAGTCAGACAATTTCCAGAACGGACGCTTCTATACCAAGCAGAGCAAATGTGTGGACATTCCCCAAGATCTTCACCTTTGCCATAATGTTGGCTATAAGAAGATGAGGTTACCTAACTTACTGGACCATGAAACCATGCCCGAAGTAAAGCAACAAGCCAGCAGTTGGGTTCCCTTGTTGGCCAAGAGATGTCATCGAGACACCCAACTCTTTTTGTGCTCTCTGTTTGCACCAATTTGCTTGGAGAGACCCATTTACCCATGTCGGTCGCTATGTGAGGTGGTGCGGGATAGTTGTGCACCAGTCATGGAGTCGTATGGTTTTCCTTGGCCGGAGATGCTGAACTGCAATAAGTTTCCTCTGGACAATGACCTCTGTATCACTGTGCAATATGGCACCAAGCAAGTGACCCAACCATCAGGTAAATCCTTTATATCCTTCCTATGTTACATTAGTGAGGACAACCATTGGCCCTAAACTTCTCCATCTCTTCAACATCCCATAGGGCCAATGTCAGAAACTGTCAGATACAAAACAAGGGCACGTGAAACATCTATGTGAGGGTTAGCATCCCATCCATAACATTATACAACCTGAATCCAAGGATTTGTTGGGGTTTTTTTGGGAGGGTCTGTTATTTCTTCTGGCAAACCAAGATATATTTGCCACCAAAAATGTTGAATTTTTTCAATATAAATCCTCATGGAGGTTCTGAAGTCCAATATGACCAAAGCTTTATTCTCTATTTCGGGGCCTCCTATAATATCAAACATTCATTCTATACAAGATTAGATCTCCTGATGACTCGTCACTAAGAGTGGACCCATAGAGACTCTAGCCCGTTATACAGGCAGTCCCTGGGTTACATACAAGATTGGTTCTGTAGGTTTGTTCTTAAGTTGAATTTGTATGTAAGTTGGGACTATATATTTTTTTAATTGTAGCTCCAGCCAATTTTTTTTGGTCTCTGAGACAATTGGATTTTAAAAATGTTCGGTTGTCATCAGAACCAGGAATAACAATAAAGCTTCACTGCAGACACCTGTGATAACTGTTACAGCTGATCATTGTAGCCTAAGGATAAAGTACAGGAAATTACCAACATCCAGAGATCTGTTTGTAACTAGGGGTCGTCTGTAAGTCGGGGGTTCTTAAGTAGGGGACCGCCTGTATATATATATTACCTTTCCTTATCTTACATTTGTACATATTTAAGGAGGTCACTGTCCATGTAGTCAGTATCGGATATGTTGTAAATCGTTTCTATTTGGCAATGGAAACTTGTTCATAGCTCAAGTTACCAACGTGTTTTTGGAATGAAAAAAAACTGAAATGATTCTACCCATAATTCTCATGACTACGTCCCCTGTGCCAAGTATGAATGAGAATAATAAGAGAGATTGCAGTGATAAGCAGGTATCGGGGACCACGGAGCCAATTTTTGGTAACAAAAATCAAGGCGTGAGATGAGGTCTTGATAGTCCAAAATGCTAAAAATGTTTGTGGGATTCTATAGGAATCTTCCACCTCTTGCCATAGAAGTCGTCTACAACCTATGGCTCCTCGATTTTGTAAATTTCAGAACATCTGGGAAGATGTTTGTTTTTGAGCTTCGGCAAACTGGCCGAAGAAGAACCAACAGTTCTACCGATTGGGCCTAAAAGTTGGCCGCCAAGAATTGCTGTGTCTAAAAGTGACCGAAATGATACCACGGCCCACTGGGAAACTGCTCCATAAGCATCGAGTCCTCATCTCTTATATCCTAAAATGGGCTAAATTGGGCAATGCAAAATTTTTACAAAACTTGGAAACATTTTGAATACAAAATGAACTTGGGAAGTCGTTGTTTTTGGAAAATATTTCAAATTAGTTTTTTGGGTTTTTTTAAACCAAAAAGTGTATTTTCTATTACCGTATATACTCGAGTATAAGCCGACCCAAGTATAAGCCGAGGCCCCTAATTTTACCACAAAAACCTGGTAAAACCTATATATTTTTTACTCGAGTATAAGCCGAGATTGGCTTTTTCAGCACATTTTTTTGTGCTGAAAAACTAGGCTTATACTCGAGTATATAAGGTAAGTTTTTCCAACTTTTTAGGATTTTTTTGTTTTTTTTCTAAACTACATTGTTATTAAGTTTTTTCAACTTAATTTTTTTTTGTTTTTTCTGAAACTGCTTTATTAAGTTTTTTTCAACTTTTTTTTTCTTAAACTGCTTTGTTATTAAGTTTTTTCAACTTTATTTTTTTTTGTTTTTTCTTAAACTGCTTTGTTATTAAGTTTTTTCAACTTTTTTTTTTCTTAAACTGCTTTGTTAAGTTTTTTCAACTTTTATTTTTTTTCTTAAACTGCTTTGTTATTAAGTTTTTTCAATTTTTTTTTCTTTTTTGTTTTTTCATAAACTGCCTTATCATTACGTTGTTTTCAACTTACTTATAGAAGGGATCACATACAGTTAAAAATTTCCTTTAAAAAAAAAAAACCGAAAAAGCTGCATTCCTGAGCTGGTATTATTGGCTGGACAGATAAGAAGGCAGACAGCTCTCGGGAGACTATATTCTGGGAGTACAATATATTAGAGTTTTTACGGATTAAGAAAATTGAGTCAAACATTTTTAACATTTACAATCCCTCTGGTGACTTTATAAACCCCCGTAAGGTTAGACACATCGGAGAAAGATAAATAAATATATATACAAAAACATTTTAAAAATTTTTTGAAAACAGTCAATTTCAAAATTCACTGTTAGGAACAATGTATCAAAGGGAAATGATGTAGATATTGACTTAAAAAAGTTTAATCCCCCCCCTCCCTCCCCCACCCTCAAACTCAGTGTGAACCATAACGATAGGTGGCAAAGGGCATTTTAGGTGGAATTTTTTGGGTAAGTCATATATCTGGTTTTATTTGACATAAAAACTTGAATTTTTATAAACATGCAGGCAGTCCCCCGGGTTACGTACGCGATAGGTTCCATAGGTTTGTTCTTAACTTGAATTTGTATGTAAGTCGAAACTGTATACAGGCAGTCCCCCGGTTACGCACAAGATAGGTTCCATAGGTTTGTTCTTAAGTTGAATTTGTATGTAAGTCGGAACTGTATATTTTATCATTGTAGATCCAGGCAAACTTTTTTTTTGCCCCAGTGACAATCGGAGTTTCAAAATTTTTTGCTGTAGTTGGACCAAAAATTATTAATAAATCTTCATTACAGACTCCTTACAGCTGATCATTGCAGCCTGGGACTATAGTAACATCCAGAGAGGTCACCAGAGGTCACAGGGGTCAGAGGGGTCTGTCTGTAACTAGGGGTCGTCTGTAAGTCGGGTGTCCTTAAGTAAGGGACCGCCTGTACTGCACCTGATTTTTATGCTTTTAACTTCTTACAATTGGATTTCAAAGTTTTATGTGGATTTTTTTCCATTGCTTTTTTTTTTAGAATTTTTGTCATTTTTTGTTTCTATTCCATTGTTATAAAAACGTTTAACAACATTTCTTTACATCACGGAAATATCTAAAACTTTCAGTTGCAAAACATCTTCCCTGGTTAAACAAAAGGTATTTTTGGACGTTCTATGTCATAGATTGATGTGTGTCTACAACTCGTACAGCCCATGTGTGCTGGCTGAGAGTGCATGTACCTGGGTGGAGGCTGAGGTGAAAATATCCACCAATCCCAACACAGCCTGACCTTATCTTTAAATCAATGTGTCGAAAATGTGACATATTGTAAAGCTAAAGTATAAGATAATTCACTATAAGAATAAAAGGAGTTAACGGTTAATTGATTCTTTAATGTATGGGGTGGGGGGGTGATCAAGAGTGAGAAACAAAGAAAAAAAATAAGAAAAATTTAAAATTAAAGTGTGAGAATTAAAACAACAAAATGTAATATACAATAGAAAAAAAGAAAATTCATTTAAAATAAACATAACAGACACAACAATAGGTCCTCCAGCAGGTCCTCCAAAGATAATTGGGCCCTGTCTACTCATTCTACCTCTTCCTACAGCCCCAAGTAGCGAAGTAAGTATCAAAATATGACTGAAAACAGCAGCTTTTCAGTTGCTTGGAACTGCAGGAAGATTCTTCCTGTCTTGTCTGGTGCTGGGGCGATGCTCCGGGTGCCCACAGAAAGGGCTCGGAGTGCCACCTCTGGCACCCGTGCCATAGGTTCGCCACCACTGCCCTAGAACAACAGACAGTGGAGGCCGGAGAGACGTACAAGCAATGGATTCCTATTGATGCAAATGTTGCCTTCCCACAATCCTGTGTGTAGCCGCATGTCAATGAGAGAATGATCCAATGTAGAGATGAGACAACTCACCTTCATATTAGAAGTAATGATTTACTCTTGATACATAGGATTGCTGATACACACACACTCAGCTCTGCTACATTTACATATGATAGATACTAACACACTCAGCTCTGCTACATCTACACATGATAGAAACACACTCAGCCCTGCTACATTTACATATGACAGATACAAACACAATCAGCCCTGCTACATTAACATATGATAGATACACACTCAGCTCTGCTACATCTACATATGACAGATACAAACACACTCAGCCCTGCTACATTTACATATGATAGATACAAACACACTCGGCTCTGCTACATCTACATATGACAGATACTAACACACTCAGCCCTGCTACATTTACATATGATAGATACAAACACACTCAGCTCTGCTACATCTACACATGATAGATACAAACACACTCAGCCCTGCTACATCTACATATGACAGATACAAACACACTCAGCACTGCTACATCTATATATGATAGATACAAACACACTCAGCCCTGCTACATTTACATATGATAGATACAAACACACTCAGCTCTGCTACATCTACACATGATAGATACAAACACACTCAGCCCTGCTACATCTACATATGACAGATACAAACACACTCAGCACTGCTACATCTATATATGATAGATACAGACGCACTCAGCTCTGCTACATCTACATATGATAAATACAAACACACTCATCACTACTACATCTACATATGATAGATACAAACGCACTCGGCCCTGCTACATCTACATAGGATAGATACTAACACACTCAGCTCTGCTACATCTACATATGACAGATACAAACACACTCAGCCCTGCTACATTTACATATGATAGATACAAACACACTCAGCTCTGCTACATCTACACATGATAGATACAAACACACTCAGCCCTGCTACATCTACATATGACAGATACAAACACACTCAGCACTGCTACATCTATATATGATAGATACAGACGCACTCAGCTCTGCTACATCTACATATGATAAATACAAACACACTCATCACTACTACATCTACATATGATAGATACAAACGCACTCGGCCCTGCTACATCTACATAGGATAGATACTAACACACTCAGCTCTGCTACATCTACATATGATAAATACAAACACACTCATCACTACTACATCTACATATGATAGATACAAACGCACTCGGCCCTGCTACATCTACATAGGATAGATACTAACACACTCAGCTCTGCTACATCTACATATGATAGATACAAACACACTCATCTCTACTACATCTACATATGATATATACAAACACACTCAGCCCTGCTACATTTACATATGATAGATACTAACACACTCAGCTCTGCTACATCTACACATGATAGATACAAACACACTCAGCTCTACTACATCTACATATCACAGATACAAACACACTCAGCTCTGCTACATCTACATATGATAAATACAAACACACTCAGCCCTGCTACATCTACACATGATAGATACACACTCAGCTCTGCTACATCTACATATGAGAGATACAAACACACTCAGCTCTGCTACATCTACACATGATAGATGCTAACACACTCAGCACTGCTACATCTACACATGATAGATACAGACACACTCATCTCTACTACACCTACACATGATAGATACAGACACACTCAGCTCTGCTACATCTACACATGATAGATACAGACACACTCAGCTCTGCTACACCTACACATGATAGATACAGACACACTCAGCTTTACTACATCTACACATGATAGATACAGACACACTCAGCTCTGCTACATCTACATATCACAGATACAAACACACTCAACCCTGCTACATCTACAAATGATAGATACTAACACATTCAGCTCTGCTACATCTACACATGATAGATACAAGCACACTCAGTCCTGCTACATCTACATATGATAGATAACACACTCAGCACTGCTACATCTACAAATGATAGATACTAACACATTCAGCCCTGCTACATCTACACATGATAGATACAAACACACTCAGTCCTGCTAAATTTACATATGATAGATAACACACTCAGCTCTGCTACATCTACATATGATAGATAACACACTCAGCTTTGCTACATCTACATATGATAGATAACACACTCAGCTCTGCTACATCTACATATGATAATGACATCTCTGACCCTGGGGCAGATGATCCTCTTTTCCTTCCACTTTGTGCTGATCTGCCGATGACATGACTGCCTTGGAGTGATCCAAGATCAGACGTCTGATACAGATGCAGCAGAGCTGAGTGTACAGATGTAGCAGTGCTGAGCGTACAGATGTAGCAGGGATGAGTGTACAGATGTAGCAGGGGTGAGTGTACAGAAGTAGCAGAGCTGAGCGTACAGATGTAGCAGTGCTGAGCGTACAGATGTAGCAGGGATGAGTGTACAGAAGTAGCAGAGCTGAGTGTACAGATGTAGCAGTGCTGAGCGTACAGATGTAGCAGGGGTGAGTGTACAGATGTAGCAGTGCTGAGCGTACAGATGTAGCAGGGATGAGTGTACAGAAGTAGCAGAGCTGAGTGTACAGATGTAGCAGGGGTGAGTGTACAGAAGTAGCAGAGCTGAGCGTACAGATGTAGCAGTGCTAAGCGTACAGATGTAGCAGGGATGAGTGTACAGAAGTAGCAGAGCTGAGTGTACAGAAGTAGCAGAGCTGAGTGTACAGATGTAGCAGTGCTGAGCGTACAGATGTAGCAGGGGTGAGTGTACAGAAGTAGTAGAGCTGAGCGTACAGATGTAGCAGTGCTGAGCATACAGATGTAGCAGTGATGAGTGTACAGAAGTAGCAGTGCTGAGTGTACAGATGTAGCAGGGATGAGTGTACAGATGTAGCAGGGATGAGTGTCCAGAAGTAGCAGAGCTAAGTGTACAGATGTAGCAGAGCTGAGTGTACAGATGTAGCAGGGATGAGTGTACAGATGTAGCAGGGATGAGTGTACAGAAGTAGCAGAGCTGAGTGTACAGATGTAGCAGAGCTGAGTGTACAGATGTAGCAGGGATGAGTGTACAGAAGTAGCAGAGCTGAGTGTACAGATGTAGCAGTGCTGAGCGTACAGATGTAGCAGAGCTGAGTGTACAGATGTAGCAGAGCTGAGTGTTCAGAAGTAGCAGAGCTGAGTGTACAGATGTAGCAGGGCTGAGTGTACAGATGTAGCAGTGCTGAGCGTACAGATGTAGGAGAGCTGAGTGTACAGATGTAGCAGTGCTGAGCGTACAGAAGTAGTACAGCTGAGTGTACAGTTGTAGCAGAGCTGAGTGTTCAGAAGTAGCAGAGCTGAGCGTACAGATGTAGCAGAGCTGAGTGTACAGAAGTAGAAGAGCTGAGCGTACAGATGTAGCAGAGCTGGGCGTACAGATGTAGCAGAGTGGAGTGTACAGAAGTAGCAGAGCTGAGTGTACAGATGCAGCAGGGCTGACTGTACAGAAGTAGCAGAGCTGAGTGTACAGATGTAGCAGAGATGAGTGTACAGACGTAGTAGAGCTGAGTGTACAGATGTAGCAGAGCTGACTGTACAGAAGTAGCAGAGCTGAGTGTACAGATGTAGCAGAGCTGAGTGTACAGATGTAGTAGAGCTGAGTGTACAGAAGTAGCAGGGCTGAGTGTACAGATGTAGCAGAGCTGAGCGTACAGATGTAGCAGGCTGAGCGTACAGAAGTAGTAGAGCTGAGTGTACAGATGTAGCAGAGCTGAGTGTACAGAAGTAGAAGAGTGGAGTGTACAGATGTAGCAGTGATGAGTGTACAGAAGTAGCAGAGCTGAGTGTACAGAAGTAGCAGTGCTGAGTGTACAGAAGTAGCAGTGCTGAGTGGACAGATGTAGCAGAGCTGACTGTACAGATGTAGCAGTGGTGAGTGTACAGAAGTAGCAAAGCTGAGTGTACAAATGTAGCAGAGCTGAGTGTACAGATTTAGCAGAGCTGAGTGTACAGTTGTAGCAGAGCTGAGTGTACAGATGTAGCAGGGATGAGTGTACAGAAGTAGCAGGGCTGAGTGTACAGATGTAGCAGAGCTGAGTGTTCAGAAGTAGCAGAGCTGAGTGTACGGATGTAGCAGGGATGAGTGTACGGATGTAGCAGTGCTGAGCGTACAGATGTAGCAGGGATGAGTGTACAGATGTAGCAGGGATGAGTGTACAGAAGTAGCAGAGCTGAGTGTACAGATGTAGCAGGGATGAGTGTACAGAAGTAGCAGAGCTGAGTGTACAGATGTAGCAGTGCTGAGCGTACAGATGTAGCAGAGCTGAGTGTTCAGAAGTAGCAGAGCTGAGCGTACAGATGTAGCAGAGCTGAGTGTACAGAAGTAGAAGAGCTGAGCATACAGATGTAGCAGTGCTGAGCGTACAGATGTAGAAGAGTGGAGTGTACAGAAGTAGCAGAGCTGAGTGTACAGATGTAGCAGAGCTGAGTGTACAGATGCAGCAGAGCTGACTGTACAGATGTAGCAGAGCTGAGCGTACAGATGCAGCAGAGCTGACTGTACAGAAGTAGCAGGGCTGAGTGTACAGATGTAGCAGAGCTGAGTGTACAGATGTAGCAGGGCTGAGTGTACAGATGTAGTAGAGCTGAGTGTACAGAAGTAGCAGGGCTGAGTGTACAGATGTAGCAGAGCTGAGCGTACAGATGTAGCAGGCTGAGCGTACAGAAGTAGTAGAGCTGAGTGTACAGATGTAGCAGAGCTGAGTGTACAGAAGTAGAAGAGTGGAGTGTACAGATGTAGCAGTGATGAGTGTACAGAAGTAGCAGAGCTGAGTGTACAGAAGTAGCAGAGCTGAGCGTACAGATGTAGCAGAGCTGAGTGTACAGAAGTAGCAGTGCTGAGTGGACAGATGTAGCAGAGCTGACTGTACAGATGTAGCAGTGGTGAGTGTACAGAAGTAGCAGGGCTGAGTGTACAGATGTAGCAGAGCTGAGCGTACAGATGTAGCAGAGCTGAGTGTACAGAAGTAGCAGAGCTGAGTGTACAGATGTAGCAGTGGTGAGTGTACAGAAGTAGCAGGGCTGAGTGTACAGATGTAGCAGTGCTGAGCGTACAGAAGTAGCAGAGCTGAGTGTACAGAAGTAGCAGAGCTGAGCGTACAGATGTAGCAGAGCTGAGTGTACAGAAGTAGCAGTGGTGAGTGGACAGATGTAGCAGAGCTGACTGTACAGATGTAGCAGTGGTGAGTGTACAGAAGTAGCAGGGCTGAGTGTACAGAAGTAGCAGTGGTGAGTGTACAGATATAGCAGAGCTGAGCGTACAGATGTAGCAGAGCTGAGTGTCCAGAAGTAGCAGAGCTGAGTGTACAGAAGTAGCAGAGCTGACTGTACAGATGTAGCAGAGCTGAGTGTACAGAAGTAGCAGTGCTGAGTGGACAGATGTAGCAGGGCTGACTGTACAGATGTAGCAGTGGTGAGTGTACAGAAGTAGCAGGGCTGAGTGTACAGATGTAGCAGAGCTGAGCGTACAGATGTAGCAGAGCTGAGTGTACAGAAGTAGCAGTGGTGAGTGTACAGAAGTAGCAGGGCTGAGTGTACAGATATAGCAGAGCTGAGCGTACAGATGTAGCAGAGCCGAGTGTCCAGAAGTAGCAGAGCTGAGTGTACAGATGTAGCAGGGCTGAGTGTACAGATGTAGCAGTGCTGAGCGTACAGATGTAGGAGAGCTGAGTGTACAGATGTAGCAGTGCTGAGCGTACAGAAGTAGTACAGCTGAGTGTACAGTTGTAGCAGAGCTGAGTGTTCAGAAGTAGCAGAGCTGAGCGTACAGATGTAGCAGAGCTGGGCGTACAGATGTAGCAGAGTGGAGTGTACAGAAGTAGCAGAGCTGAGTGTACAGATGCAGCAGAGCTGACTGTACAGAAGTAGCAGAGCTGAGTGTACAGATGTAGCAGAGATGAGTGTACAGACGTAGTAGAGCTGAGTGTACAGATGTAGCAGAGCTGACTGTACAGAAGTAGCAGAGCTGAGTGTACAGATGTAGCAGAGCTGAGTGTACAGATGTAGTAGAGCTGAGTGTACAGAAGTAGCAGGGCTGAGTGTACAGATGTAGCAGAGCTGAGCGTACAGATGTAGCAGGCTGAGCGTACAGAAGTAGTAGAGCTGAGTGTACAGATGTAGCAGAGCTGAGTGTACAGAAGTAGAAGAGTGGAGTGTACAGATGTAGCAGTGATGAGTGTACAGAAGTAGCAGAGCTGAGTGTACAGAAGTAGCAGTGCTGAGTGTACAGAAGTAGCAGTGCTGAGTGGACAGATGTAGCAGAGCTGACTGTACAGATGTAGCAGTGGTGAGTGTACAGAAGTAGCAAAGCTGAGTGTACAGATGTAGCAGAGCTGAGTGTACAGATTTAGCAGAGCTGAGTGTACAGTTGTAGCAGAGCTGAGTGTACAGATGTAGCAGGGATGAGTGTACAGAAGTAGCAGGGCTGAGTGTACAGATGTAGCAGAGCTGAGTGTTCAGAAGTAGCAGAGCTGAGTGTACGGATGTAGCAGGGATGAGTGTACGGATGTAGCAGTGCTGAGCGTACAGATGTAGCAGGGATGAGTGTACAGATGTAGCAGGGATGAGTGTACAGAAGTAGCAGAGCTGAGTGTACAGATGTAGCAGTGCTGAGCGTACAGATGTAGCAGAGCTGAGTGTACAGATGTAGCAGAGCTGAGCGTACAGATGTAGGAGAGCTGAGTGTACAGATGTAGCAGAGCTGAGTGTTCAGAAGTAGCAGAGCTGAGCATTAGAGATGAGCGAGTATACTCGTCCGAGCTTGATGCTCGCTCGAGTATTAAGGTACTCGAAACGGCTCGTTGCTCGGACGAGTATTTCCCCTGCTCGAGATCGAGCATTTAATTAAACAAACACAGTGAAGAACAATGAAGAATAGAATAAAAACAGTGAACACAGTGAACACAGGATCATTTAAGTGAAGAACACAGTGAAGAATAGATTACAGATGTTCGGCACATCTGCTTACTTGTCGGAAGATACACGCGGAACGGCAGCAGGGAGACATCGCACAGCAGGGAGACATCTGGCGCAGCAGAGACACATCTGGCGCAGCAGAGACACATCTGGCGCAGCAGAGACACATCTGGCGCAGCAGAGACACATCGGGCGCAGCAGGAAGACATCGCGCGCAGCAGGGAGACATCGCACGCAGCAGGGAGACATCGCACGCAGCAGGGAGACATCGGGCACCAGGGAGACATCGGGCAGCAGGCAGACATCGGGGAGACTTCAGTGGAAGAAGAGAAGCGGATCCCGGGACAGCGTATCTCCTCTCCCGACAAGTAAGCAGATGTGCCGAACATCTGCAATCTATTCTTCACTGCGTTTTTCACTTAAATGATCCTGTGTTCACTGTTTTTATTCTATTCCTCACTGTTCTTCACATCTGCTAACTTGTCGGGAGATAATATACGCGCGGAACAGTGAAGAATAGATCGCAGATGTTTGCATACATCTGATCACTTATCAGAAGACATTCTTTTTCAATTAAATAACACATTTTATTCCCGAACCATGGTCCCTTTGAAAAATGCTCGAGTCTCCCATTGACTTCAATGGAGCTCGTTATTCGAGACGAGCACTCGAGCATCTGGAAAAGTTCGTCTCGAATAACGAGCACCCGAGCATTTTAGTGCTCGCTCATCTCTACTGAGCATACAGATGTAGCAGTGCTGAGCGTACAGATGTAGCAGAGTGGAGTGTACAGAAGTAGCAGAGCTGAGTGTACAGATGTAGCAGAGCTGAGTGTACAGATGCAGCAGAGCTGACTGTACAGATGTAGCAGAGCTGAGCGTACAGATGCAGCAGAGCTGACTGTACAGAAGTAGCAGGGCTGAGTGTACAGATGTAGCAGAGCTGAGTGTACAGATGTAGCAGGGCTGAGTGTACAGATGTAGTAGAGCTGAGTGTACAGAAGTAGCAGGGCTGAGTGTACAGATGTAGCAGAGCTGAGCGTACAGATGTAGCAGGCTGAGCGTACAGAAGTAGTAGAGCTGAGTGTACAGATGTAGCAGAGCTGAGTGTACAGAAGTAGAAGAGTGGAGTGTACAGATGTAGCAGTGATGAGTGTACAGAAGTAGCAGAGCTGAGTGTACAGAAGTAGCAGAGCTGAGCGTACAGAAGTAGCAGAGCTGAGCGTACAGATGTAGCAGAGCTGAGTGTACAGAAGTAGCAGTGCTGAGTGGACAGATGTAGCAGAGCTGACTGTACAGGTGTAGCAGTGGTGAGTGTACAGAAGTAGCAGGGCTGAGTGTACAGATGTAGCAGAGCTGAGCGTACAGATGTAGCAGAGCTGAGTGTACAGAAGTAGCAGAGCTGAGTGTACAGATGTAGCAGTGGTGAGTGTACAGAAGTAGCAGGGCTGAGTGTACAGATGTAGCAGTGCTGAGCGTACAGAAGTAGCAGAGCTGAGTGTACAGAAGTAGCAGAGCTGAGCGTACAGATGTAGCAGAGCTGAGTGTACAGAAGTAGCAGTGGTGAGTGGACAGATGTAGCAGAGCTGACTGTACAGATGTAGCAGTGGTGAGTGTACAGAAGTAGCAGGGCTGAGTGTACAGAAGTAGCAGTGGTGAGTGTACAGATATAGCAGAGCTGAGCGTACAGATGTAGCAGAGCTGAGTGTCCAGAAGTAGCAGAGCTGAGTGTACAGAAGTAGCAGAGCTGACTGTACAGATGTAGCAGAGCTGAGTGTACAGAAGTAGCAGTGCTGAGTGGACAGATGTAGCAGGGCTGACTGTACAGATGTAGCAGTGGTGAGTGTACAGAAGTAGCAGGGCTGAGTGTACAGATGTAGCAGAGCTGAGCGTACAGATGTAGCAGAGCTGAGTGTACAGAAGTAGCAGTGGTGAGTGTACAGAAGTAGCAGGGCTGAGTGTACAGATATAGCAGAGCTGAGCGTACAGATGTAGCAGAGCCGAGTGTCCAGAAGTAGCAGAGCTGAGTGTACAGATGTAGCAGTGGTGAGTGTACAGAAGTAGCAGGGCTGAGTGTACAGATGTAGCAGTGCTGAGCGTACAGATGTAGCAGAGCTGAGTGTACAGAAGTAGAAGAGTGGAGTGTACAGAAGTAGCAGAGCTGAGTGTACAGAAGTAGCAGAGCTGAGTGTTCAGAAGTAGCAGAGCTGAGTGTACAGATGTAGCAGAGCTGAGTGTACAGATGTAGCAGAGCTGAGTGTACAGAAGTAGAAGAGTGGAGTGTACAGAAGTAGCAGTGGAGAGTGTACAGAAGTAGCAGGGCTAAGCGTACAGATGTAGCAGAGCTGAGCGTACAGATGTAGCAGAGCTGAGTGTACAGAAGTAGTAGAGCTGAGTGTACAGAAGTAGTAGAGCTGAGTGTACAGAAGTAGCAGAGCTGATTTAAGTAAACTTACTGCAATCCTGTCTGTAACTTAATAAGATACTGTATGGTGATCAGAGAGAGAATCCATTAGGTTATATTTTCACCTCTGCTACATCTGTTAGTGAGTGGGGAAGGGGAGAGTTTCGGGATGACATTGGGAATACAAACCACAAGGAGGAAAAATAATGAGAGGAACAGATTATATTGTCCTTCTATTCTTACTTGTGATTTTGCTACTTTCCTATTATTGTAGGATTCTTTATTCAATGATTCCACTTTACAATCAGATCTCTATGAGTTGGTACAATCTGCTCCAATCTCCTCCCATTACTCCGCGTTCAGACAGGATTGGTAATTATCCTGCAGGAGGATCGGGTTTGTTAGTTTTGTGCAATGTTTGTATTAGGATCAATAGTTGGGTTCTTTATTCTGGGGATCGGTCATCAATAATTAATGGCTGATAGATGGGGGGGGGGGGGGGGGGTCAACAAGCAGCCCCCACCCTGCACCACTAGAGCTGATGAAGTTGCTTAATCTCCCTTTAGTGGCCCGAAGACGAAACTGCAGATTTGGCATCTATAAAAGGTGAACGGTTGTCATTTTAACCCATAACATTTGTTCACAAAATGTTCTAAAATTGTCAAAACCATCTATATGATATATTACCTAGGGGGCAGTGTAGTCCATCTATATCATATATTACCTAGGGGGCAAAGTAGTCCATCTATATGATATATTACCTAGGGGGCAGTGTAGTCCATGTATATGATATATTACCTAGGGGGCAGTGTAGTCCATCTATATGATATATTACCTAGGGGGCAGTGTAGTCCATGTATATGATATATTACCTAGGGGGCAGTATACTCCATCTATATGATATATTACCTAGGGGGCAGTGTAGTCCATCTATATGATATATTACCTAGGGGGCAGTGTAGTCCATCTATATGATATATTACCTAGGGGGCAGTGTAGTCCATGTACATGATATATTACCTAGGGGGTAGTGTAGTCCATCTATATGATATATTACCTAGGGGGCAGTGTAGTCCATCTATATGATATATTACCTGGGGGCAGTGTAGTCCATCTATATGATATATTACCTGGGGGCAGTGTAGTCCATCTATATGATATATTACCTAGGGGGCAGTGTAGTCCATGTATATGATATATTACCTAGGGGGCAGTATACTCCATCTATATGATATATTACCTAGGGGGCAGTGTAGTCCATCTATATGATATATTACCTAGGGGGCAGTGTAGTCCATCTATATGATATATTACCTAGGGGGCAGTGTAGTCCATCTATATGATATATTACCTAGGGGGCAGTGTAGTCCATCTATATGATATATTACCTAGGGGGCAGTGTAGTCCATCTATATGATATATTACCTGGGGGCAGTGTAGTCCATCTATATGATATATTACCTGGGGGCAGTGTAGTCCATCTATATGATATATTACCTAGGGGGCAGTGTAGTCCATGTATATGATATATTACCTAGGGGGCAGTATACTCCATCTAAATGATATATTACCTAGGGGGCAGTGTAGTCCATCTATATGATATATTACCTAGGGGGCAGTGTAGTCCATCTATATGATATATTACCTAGGGGGCAGTGTAGTCCATGTACATGATATATTACCTAGGGGGTAGTGTAGTCCATCTATATGATATATTACCTAGGGGGCAGTGTAGTCCATCTATATGATATATTACCTGGGGGCAGTGTAGTCCATCTATATGATATATTACCTGGGGGCAGTGTAGTCCATCTATATGATATATTACCTGGGGGCGGTGTAGTCCATCTATATGATATATTACCTAGGGGGCAGTGTAGTCCATGTACATGATATATTACCTGGGGGCAGTGTAGTCCATCTATATGATATATTACCTAGGGGGCAGTGTAGTCCATGTATATGATATATTACCTAGGGGGCAGTATACTCCATCTATATGATATATTACCTAGGGGGCAGTGTAGTCCATCTATATGATATATTACCTAGGGGGCAGTGTAGTCCATCTATATGATATATTACCTACGGGTCAGTGTAGTGCATCTATATGATATATTACCTAGGGGGCAGTGTAGTCCATGTACATGATATATTACCTGGGGGCATTGTAGTCCATCTATATGATATATTACCTAGGGGGCAGTAAAGTCCATCTATATGATATATTACCTAGGGGCAGTGTAGTCCATCTATATGATATATTACCTAGGGGGCAGTGTAGTCCATGTAGATGATATATTACCTAGGGGGCAGTGTAGTCCATCTATATGATATATTACCTAGGGGGCAGTGTAGTCCATCTATATGATATATTACCTAGGGGGAAGTGTAGTCCAATTACATGATATATTACTGGGGGGTAGTGTAGTCCATCTATATGATATATTACCTGGGGGCAGTGTAGTCCATGTACATGATATATTACCTAGGGGGCAGTGTAGTCCATCTATATGATATATTACCTAGGGGGCAGTGTAGTCCATCTATGTGATATATTACCTAGGGGGCAGTGTAGTCCATCTATATGATATATTACCTAGGGGGCAGTGTAGTCCATCTATATGATATATTACCTAGGGGGCAGTGTAGTCAATCTATATGATATATTACCTACGGGTCAGTGTAGTGCATCTATATGATATATTACCTAGGGGGCAGTGTAGTCCATCTATATGATATATTACCTAGGGGGCAGTGTAGTCAATCTATATGATATATTACCTACGGGTCAGTGTAGTCCATCTATATGATATATTACCTGGGGGCAGTGTAGTCCATGTACATGATATATTACCTGGGGGCAGTGTAGTCCATCTATATGATATATTACCTAGGGGGCAGTGTAGTCCATCTATATGATATATTACCTGGGGGCAGTGTAGTCCATCTATATGATATATTACCTAGGGGGCAGTGTAGTCCATGTATATGATATATTACCTAGGGGGCAGTATACTCCATCTATATGATATATTACCTACGGGTCAGTGTAGTGCATCTATATGATATATTACCTACGGGTCAGTGTAGTGCATCTATATGATATATTACCTGGGGGCAGTGTAGTCCATCTATATGATATATTACCTGGGGGCAGTGTAGTCCATCTATATGATATATTACCTGGGGGCAGTGTAGTCCATCTATATGATTTATTACCTAGGGGGCAGTGTAGTCCATCTATATGATATATTACCTAAGGGGCAGTGTAGTCCATCTATATGATATATTACCTACGGGTCAGTGTAGTGCATCTATATGATATATTACCTAGGGGGCAGTGTAGTCCATCTATATGATATATAACCTAGGGGGCAGTGTAGTCCATCTATATGATATATAACCTAGGGGGCAGTGTAGTCCATGTATATGATATATTACCTAGGGGGCAGTGTAGTCCATCTATATGATATATTACCTAGGGGGCAGTGTAGTCCATCTATATGATATATTACCTAGGGGGCAGTGTAGTCCATCTATATGATATATTACCTAGGGGCAGTGGAGTCCATCTATATGATATATTACCTAGGGGGAAGTGTAGTCCATGTATATGATATATTACCTAGGGGGCAGTGTAGTCCATCTATATGATATATTACCTAGGGGGCAGTGTAGTCCATCTATATGATATATTACCTAGGGGCAGTGTAGTCCATCTATATGATATATTACCTAGGGGGAAGTGTAGTCCATCTATGTGATATATTACCTAGGGGGCAGTGTAGTCCATGTATATGATATATTACCTAGGGGGAAGTGTAGTCCATGTACATGATATATTAACTAGGGGGAAGTGTAGTCCATGTATATGATATATTACCTAGGGGGAAGTGTAGTCCATGTATATGATATATTACCTAGGGGGAAGTGTAGTCCATGTACATGATATATTACCTAGGGGGCAGTGTAGTCCATCTATATGATATATTACCTAGGGGGCAGTGTAGTCCATGTACATGATATATTACCTAGGGGGCAGTGTAGTCCATCTATGTGATATATTACTTAGGGGGCAGTGTAGTCCATCTATATGATATATTACCTAGGGGGCAGTGTAGTCCATCTATGTGATATATTACCTAGGGGGCAGTGTAGTCCATCTATATGATATATTACCTAGGGGGCAGTGTAGTCCATCTATATGATATATTACCTAGGGGGCAGTGTAGTCCATCTATATGATATATTACCTAGGGGGCGGTGTAGTGCATTTATATGATATATTACCTAGGGGGCAGTGTAGTCCATCTATATGATATATTACCTAGGGGGCAGTGTAGTCCATCTATATGATATATTACCTAGGGGGCAGTGTAGTGCATTTATATGATATATTACCTAGGGGGCAGTGTAGTGCATTTATATGATATATTACCTAGGGGGCAGTGTAGTCCATCTATATGATATATTACCTAGGGGGCGGTGTAGTGCATTTATGTGATATATTACCTAGGGGGCAGTGTAGTCCATCTATATGATGTATGATACATTACCTAGGGGGCAGTGTGTTAAATCCATGTCCCATACACCTGGCATAGAGCTGTAGTGTACACACTGGGGGTTATTTTTCATATTTTCAGTTCTTTTTGCGCCTTTTGTGAGTCTATTTTTTGCACCTCATTTGTGCTTTTGCTTTTTGTCAAATGCAGATTTTTTAGCCTTATTAGGCGCAAAATGCCTTTCCTGCACATGGTCAGGATTTTTGTGTTATTGCGCAATTATTTGCACCCATTTAGGCGCAAATTAATGTTAGATTGGCGCAAACATCTGGAAGCAGGAAAAATGCAAAGAAAAGATAAGCACAAACCACCAAACTGCTACGCAGTGAACTCCAGCAAACTGGTATAAAGAGGGGCAAAAAAAGTTACCCAAATACCCAAGTGCATCCAGAATGTCATTAAAATACCACCAAAAAACCTGCATGAGACTAAAATAAATCTGCCCCAATGAGTATAAAAAACACAACAATTGTCTACATGTCCTGTATACTAAATAGGGTTAGGAGGGTCAAAGTGCACAGTTAGGGTCATGTACTGATTTGACTACTCCACTCATCGTCCGGACCCCCCCCCCCCCCCCCCCCCCCGAGGCTGCTCCCTACTGTGCACATACACTATACACAAGGCAATGTCACAAGATAGATAGATAGATAGATAGATAGGAGATAGATAGATAGATAGATAGGAGATAGATAGATAGATAGATAGATAGGAGATAGATAGATAGATAGATAGATAGATAGATAGATAGGAGATAGATAGATAGATAGATAGATAGATAGATAGATAGATAGATAGGAGATAGATAGGAGATAGATAGATATATATGAGATAGATAGATAGATAGATAGATAGATAGATAGATAGATAGGAGATAGATAGATAGATAGATAGATAGGAGATAGACAGATAGATAGATAGATAGATAGATAGATAGGAGATAGATAGATAGATAGATAGATAGGAGATAGATAGATAGATAGATAGGAGATAGATAGATAGATAGGAGATAGATAGATAGATAGATAGATAGATAGATAGGAGATAGATAGATAGATAGATAGATAGATAGATAGATAGATAGATAGATAGATAGATAGGAGATAGATAGGAGATAGATAGATATATATGAGATA
Organism: Engystomops pustulosus; assembly: GCF_040894005.1. Taxonomy (NCBI): domain Eukaryota; kingdom Metazoa; phylum Chordata; class Amphibia; order Anura; family Leptodactylidae; genus Engystomops; species Engystomops pustulosus. Next base: position 87,625,438 of record NC_092421.1, read on the forward strand.
GATAGATAGATAGATAGATAGATAGGAGATAGATAGATAGATAGATAGATAGATAGATAGGAGATAGACAGATAGATAGATAGATAGATAGATAGATAGATAGATAGATAGGAGATAGATAGATAGATAGGAGATAGGTAGATAGATAGATAGATAGATAGATAGATAGATAGATAGATAGGAGATAGATAGATAGATAGATAGATAGATAGGAGATAGATAGATAGATAGATAGATATGAGATAGATAGGAGATAGATAGGAGATAGATAGATAGATAGATAGATAGATAGATAGATAGATAGGAGATAGATAGATAGGAGATAGATAGATAGGAGATAGATAGATAGATAGATAGATAGATAGATAGATAGATAGATAGGAGATAGATAGGAGATAGATAGGAGATAGATAGATAGATAGATAGATAGATAGATAGATAGATAGGAGATAGATAGGAGATAGATAGATAGATAGATAGATAGATAGATAGATAGATAGATAGATAGGAGATAGATAGATAGGAGATAGATAGATAGGAGATATATAGATAGATAGATAGATAGATAGATAGATAGATATGAGATAGATAGGAGATAGATAGGAGATAGATAGATAGATAGATAGATAGATAGATAGATAGATAGATAGATAGGAGATAGATAGGAGATAGATAGATAGATATGAGATAGATAGATAGATAGATAGATAGATAGGAGATAGATAGATAGATAGGAGATAGATAGATAGATAGATAGATAGATAGATAGATAGATAGATAGATAGATAGGATATAGATAGATAGATAGATAGATAGATAGGAGATAGATAGATAGATAGATAGATAGATAGGATATAGATAGATAGATAGATAGATAGATAGATAGGAGATAGATAGGAGATAGATAGGAGATAGATAGATAGATAGATAGATAGATAGATAGATAGGAGATAGATAGATAGATAGATAGATAGATAGATAGATAGATAGATAGATAGGAGATAGATAGGAGATAGATAGGAGATAGATAGATAGATAGATAGATAGGAGATAGATAGATAGACAGATAGATAGATAGATGGATAGATAGGAGATAGATAGATAGATAAATATGAGTAAGATAGATATAGATATATTTTCTACAGAATGTGACAGGGACTCAGTCAGCGCGGATTAGACTGACAGGTCGTGGACATCGGGAGTTCACCTTAGAAATATTTAGCCCTGGGGGGAGATTTCGGGAGTCCGCATTATATTGGAGAACACGTAGGAACTTCCTCAGCCACTCGGAGAATCCAGCTTTCCCAGTGTTAGTAACAGATAAATATTTTCGGAGATTCCCTGCGGAAGCAGATACGCCCCCTTATCCGTATTCATCTTCCTAAACATCCGACCTCCGGGAGCTGTGCGGAGATGTAATGGATGCAGCCGCAGGTCCCCGGGGTCAGGAGGAATCTGACAAGCCGCGGATATTTACACTTTTATTGCGAATCTGCCGGATTCTTGCATTTTTCACATCCAGAGAGACCTCAGCTGGAAGCGCAGGATATACACAGATAAAGTACAATAACAAATATATCATGGAACGTCTTATGTTCCCAGCAGAAGACATCATCCCCTATAGGTCGCTGTATGGAGACAGAAGTCTTGTGTGGGACATTAAAAGATGTCTATAGTCTAGTATTATAGATTACAGTATTTTTCGGACTATAAGGCGCACCGGCGTATAAGGCGCACCATCAATAAATGCCTGCTAAAACCTCTAGGTTCATATATAAGGCGCACCGGATTATAAGGATGAATGACCAGCAGGTGGCAGACCTGTGCACAGTACAAGGCAGCTGTTGTCTGTAAGTACAGTTCATATATAAGGCGCACTGGACTATAAGGCGCACCTGATTATAAGGATGAATGACCAGCAGGTGGCAGACCTGTGCACAGTACAAGGCAGCTGTTGTCTGTAAGTACAGTTCATATATAAGGCGCACTGGACTACAAGGCGCACCTGATTATAAGGATGAATGACCAGCAGGTGGCAGATTTGTGCACAGTACAAGGCAGCTGTTGTCTGTAAGTATGGTTCATATATAAGGCACACCTGATTATAAGGATGAATGACCAGCAGGTGGCAGACCTGTGCACAGTACAAGGCAGCTGTTGTCTGTAAGTACAGTTCATATATAAGGCGCACTGGACTACAAGGCGCACCTGATTATAAGGATGAATGACCAGCAGGTGGCAGACCTGTGCACAGTACAAGGCAGCTGTTGTCTGTAAGTATGGTTCATATGTAAGGTGCACTGGACTATAAGGCGCACTGGATTATAAGGATGAATGACCAGCAGGTGGCAGACCTGTGCACAGTACAAGGCAGCTGTTGTCTGTAAGTATGGTTCATATATAAGGCGCACCGGAATATAAGGCGCACCTTTGATTTCTGAGAAAATCAAAGGATTTTTAGTGCGCCTTATATTCCGGTGACATTGTAGCGAGCACCCACTGTGTGTCCTGAATGGTTTGGCCTTGGGATAGTCCAATCTATGTGGCCACTTCAGGTTTCATTCATTAACCCATTGACAAGGACCTGGATTTCGATAAGACTAGGACAATAGGGTGTCCTGATGGTGCTGACAGTTGGCTTGGGCAGAGGACACCGGTGCAAAGCACTAAGGATCAAGCAAAAAGAGTGTCTTAGCTGGTCCAGGGTCAGGGCAGGTGGTGATCAGGGAAAATCCAAGACACAAACTGAGGTCAAAACACAAACTAGGATCAGAACTACGAGAAACAATGTTAGATGCCTCATGTATTCGTGACTTTGGAAATTTTGGTGGGGGGACACTTTTTCTAGAGGTGTTCTGTAAATATTAACAAAGAAGTCCATGTCCTAAAGGACCGCGGTGGTGGCGAACGGGCAACACTCTACACCCATATTATGGACAATGGGTTCTATACCAGTCATAGAAAGTCTTTGGATCTCTTTGGGAGTCAGGGATAAAAACAGAATTTGGATAAATTGTCCAAACCTAAATCAAAACGAGAATCTAATGTAGGACCCTCATCATTGGTGAGAGATGGTCCAGACCTTCTATGTCCATCTGGTAACATCTGGCAAATGAACCCAATCAGCCAACTCCTTTGATTAGGGTTTCACATGAGATAAGTGATCATGTATGAGTTCTGTAGAAGAGGACTTCTCCTCAGTGCAGTCAACTTTGAATGGAGGAAGTGATGGTCCAATGTGTCCTCTTCACATGGTGCTGACACGGCGCTTGGCTCAGGGCTGATATTATTGGGGCAATTGTAGGGGACTTGAAGGTATTGATCTTGTAATAAATGATCTTGACATTTTCTGGATTTTCTGATCCACTTCCATAAGAACGTAACTGTCCATCACAGATGGAGAAACCACCGAGCTACCACCCCCCCCCAGATGTCCACATATACACCCAAGTATGTGACTGGGTTACAATCCATCACAGTGTGAACATCGCCTTCCAGCCCAGTAATCCCTGGCTCCATCATGAGTCACCTTACTTCCCCATCCTTCAATAATTAAGATAATTAGACTTTCATTAAACATTTGTGAAGCTCCAGGAAGCCAAAATCACACAAATTAAAGGGAAGATCAATTCCCATCAGCGGTTAGTTACTCTCCTTGGGCTCATTGTCGTTAGCGACATCATCATATGTAGAATGAACCCGGCTCTGAATGGCTTCCGACGCGTTTTGGTGACTCATAGGAAGTTAATTAGTGATAGAATAATAGAAGAATCCCTCCAAGAACTGTCTACGAATATAAACAATGACTCCTTCACGACACAAACAATACAGGACGGAAACCTGGATGGACAAACGCGGGGGGCCTCAGCCACCATCTACTTATCTCCTCACTGTGTCTTCTAGTCATTAGCCTTAAGTGAAGCGTTCACGTCTAATTACTTATTACGAGCCGTTAATAATAGTTTTTTTTGTTGGCAGATACAACACAATAGCCACCAATTGTTTGTGTTTCTTAAAGGAAATCTCCACTTTTATCCTTATTCTATTGGCTTCTTTTCTTCTCCAGCCACATTCAAAGATGGATCTGGAAGTATTAAGGGTTCCTTTACTCTTTTGACTTGGTTACGCATTAAGATGTTAAAGGGGTTGTCATCTTGGGAATTAAAGGGGCATGGCAAACAATTTGAAAAATGGTGAATTGGTGAAGATAAAATGCCTAGTTATGTGCTTTAAGGACCTCCTGTAGGATGTAGTCCTTGAGGCCTCCAGTCTCAGACTAGAAGCGGACAACATGTCCACCAGTCACGTGACCACAGTGGGCAGAGATTGGCTGATTGGTCACATGATAATGGATCTGTCATCATCACTTAAGGTCCGACAGAGACCAGAAACTAACACCCTATATCCTGGAGCACTGGAACAGAAAGCCCTTTAGATGAGTAAGGGATCAGACACTGCATTTTAGTAAACTTTAGAGACATTATGGGGCACATTTACTAAGGGTCCTGCGGCCGTGAATCCGTCGAGTTTTCCTGAATATTTCCGATTTGCGGGATCTTGGCGCACGCGATCGGATTTTGGCGCATCGATGCTGGCTTTCACGCGACAGAAATTGGGGGCTGCCGGACAACCCGGCGGATTCGGAAAAACCGTGGAATTTAAAAAACAAAAAGTGTCGCAAGATCAGCACGTACATGCACCGGGAAGAAGATGGTGAACTCCGGCGGACCTCAGCACAACAGCGACACCTGGTGGATATCGGGCGCACGACCTTAGTGAATCCCGGCAGAACCCGAATCCTCGTCGGACAACGCGCCGCGGGATCACGACTGGAGCGGGTAAGTAAATGAGCCCCAATATGACTCAGACACCACAATTTATCAGGATCCCACAAGTTTAAATGCATTTAGACACCAGACCAAACTCCTAAAATGAAATACTGACCAAAGTGGATCATCATTGGTGACACTTGTACCCAAATATTGGGGCTGGCGCCTCTCCAGAAACCTCCTCTACACCCCTTGTGTTATTGTCCTCTCTGGGACTAATCTATGTAATTTTTTCTCTGGGAATAGAAATAGTCTTTGTGGGACGGAGTCATAAGAACCTGTTTTCGGGTGATTGAACGGTCTCGGGAAAGTCCTTACTGTAAATGACTTTCACAACTCGTCAGTTTTGTAGATAAGTGCCCAGACATTACACAGACTTGTATCCAGGGTTTCCTGGTATGGCTACAACTTTCTAGTTCAGATTCCAGATGAGTCACTTTTCTCATCCAGCTACGGGCATTTCTGCTTCCCCTGCCAGTAATGATGGGGGATCCAAGAGGAACCGGGCTCCTGTTATTGCTATAGAATTATATATCCGGCCATAGTTAGTGCACACAGTATACAGATCCCAGGGCCTAAAATAATAAATGAAGACCCCTAAACAGTTTCACTAAGAAGCAATGCTATAAAACAATGCCAGCCCTATACACTGCAATGATAATATACTCTATATTGGGTATTAACCCCTTAACACCACTGTAGTTCCAGACCAGATTAGAATTAAATTAGATCAAATAAGACACATTTTACATCGCATTACCCAAATTTTTCCGTTTTGTGCCCATTTTTCCCTGAATTGCCCTGGGTTTTTGTGGCACGCGAGCGGATCGGCGCTGGCATGCACGCAACGGAAAATGGGGGGGGGTGGCCGAATGAAAACCCGACGGATTCGGAGAGACCACTGCATTTTTAAAAAAAATGTCGCTGGACACGCACTTACCTGCACTCGGCCCGGCTTGGTGAACTTCAGTGCATTCCAATGAACTTCAGCGCAGCAGCGACACCTGGTGGATGTCGGAGGAACTACCTTAGTGAATCTCGGCCGGACCCAAATCCTCCGCACAGAACGCGCCGCTGGATCGCAAATGGACCGGGTAAGTAATTCTGCCCCATTAAGTGATTTAGACTCAAAACCAGATACCAAATATTAATCAGATGCCTGATAAGACTCTTAAATCAATAAATCCTCTGAACAGACACTGAAATTTAATTCCGACAAAGCAGAAGTTGTGCAGAATTTTAGTTTGATCCCATCAAAACTATGTAACTTTTTCACAGTACATTAAAATAAAATGATTATCTAGAACAAAGGTTTGAGTTATATTAGGCTGAAAAATGGTCAACCACTAAACCTGCAATACTGGACTCAACCACTGAGCAAGAGTGGCGCTGTTTGTTATACAAAAAGTGAATTATTTTTAATTATTGCATACAACGGCATTGGATATACCGCAGAAGCTCAGCGGGGGACCTGATGTTCCTCGGGAAGAGGTGATGAGAAGCTGCCTACCTGACACGCTGATAACTTTGCTGAACTTTCATCACTCGGCAGACACCACATTCCATAATTCCTTGTCAGGATCCATTTTACAGCTATGTTCCCTCTTATCAGCTCACGGAGATTATGAGCTTTACATATTCAGATACTGAAGCCATGAATGAAATATGACTGAGAAGATCTTTGGTGTCCTACGTCTCTGGAAAGAACTGAGAGAATTTGTAATGTGTTACGTGGGGAACATTGAGCTTATTGCACTCGGATTTTCCTGAAACTGGAAAAGGACAACAATATCAGGATTTGTGGTCCAATCCAAACAAGACAAGGGGTCTTGGTGCGTCTACAAGAACAGTAGACATCTGCATATGCTACGTGAAGGTCCAAAGGCTCCAGGTAGGAGAACTGGACTAGGACAACCAAAAAGTGCCGTGTACAGAGAGAGGAACTGCCCCCATGACCCACACAAAGGCAGAGAGGATGAGAGGAGATCATCAAGAGCTCGGGCGTAAGGGGAGACGCCAGGCAGAAGCTTTCGTTCTTGACTGGTGGAAGACGCCATCTTCTGATTGACCAGAGCCCCGTCTTCTTCTGATTGACCAGAGCCCCGTCTTCTTCTGATTGACCAGAGCCCCGTCTTCTTCTGATTGACCAGAGCCCCGTCTTCTTCTGATTGACCAGAGCCCCGTCTTCTTCTGATTGACCAGAGCCCCGTCTTCTTCTGATTGACCAGAGCCCCGTCTTCTTCTGATTGACCAGAGCCCCGTCTTCTTCTGATTGACCAGAGCCCCGTCTTCTTCTGATTGACCAGAGCCCCGTCTTCTTCTTATTGACCAGAGCCCCGTCTTCTTCTGATTGACCAGAGCTCCGTCTTCTTCTGATTGACCAGAGCCCCGTCTTCTTCTGATTGACCAGAGCCCCGTCTTCTTCTGATTGACCAGAGTCCCGTCTTCTTCTGATTGACCAGAGCCCCGTCTTCTTCTTATTGACCAGAGCCCCGTCTTCTTCTGATTGACCAGAGCCCCGTCTTCTTCTGATTGACCAGAGCCCCGTCTTCTTCTGATTGACCAGAGTCCCGTCTTCTTCTGATTGACCAGAGCCCCGTCTTCTTCTGATTGACCAGAGCCCTGTCTTCTTCTGATTGACCAGAGCCCCGTCTTCTTCTGATTGACCAGAGCCCCGTCTTCTTCTGATTGACCAGAGCCCCGTCTTCTTCTGATTGACCAGAGCCCCGTCTTCTTCTGATTGACCAGAGCCCCGTCTTCTTCTGATTGACCAGAGCCCCGTCTTCTTCTGATTGACCAGAGCCCCGTCTTCTTCTGATTGACCAGAGCCTCATCTACATGACAATAGACCCAGATTACTCCCCTCCCACGTACAATACAAAAATAATTTAATAAATTCTAATAAATAAGACAAATCTCTTGCTTTTCTGGGCTCCTCAGCTCTGGGCCACACAACAGGGACACCATTATAGAGGTAGAACCTGGCAGGCCCCGGCTCGTAATCCCATAATCTCCTGCACCTTCCAGCACGTGTCTCCTGACTTGTCAGTGTTACTTAAAGGTGATGTGCAGCAGAGTCATGTCAGTTATGAGACCCTGGGGGCAGATAGTAGATACTACAATATCCACAACAATGTACTGATCCAATCACGGATACAATATATCAGGGGAAGGACTTGTCATTGAGTTCTTAATCCGCAGCGGGAGCAACGGTGACCCAATGAGACTGTCTGGACCGGAACCAGAGCAGATTCCAGCAGATAAACTCTTAAGATATAATCAGATTAGTGTATGAGGATGGAATCGCCCTTTAAGGGTGTTCACCAGTCCCTGCAGCATTGGCCTCTCCCTGGACTAAGGTCCTTCGGGGCTTCTTCTCGTTTTAGATCATTCAGAAGTAAAAAAAAAACTTTTGCTTAACCCCTAAACCCCCTGATAATAAAAATAATAGAAGTACTCCAGCGATTTTTCTAATTTGTATACCCATACACTGGCTATTGTAAGAAGGGTCTTACTTATGGTTCTTTCTTCACTTCCTACATGCTGACTTTAGTGTAGAAACCATCTACCCAGAATTCCTCTGCTTAGCCAAAAACAAAGGGGTAGAATAAAGCTTCATTCACATCATGTATTTTGCATATGCTCAGCTGAGGCCATTGGAAGCAAAGGGAGGCGGATGCAATGTATTGCATCCATCCCCAGCCTCTGCTGAACGTCTGCCGAGGGAGGTCCCCATTGTTCATGAAAGAACCGTTACATCACTGGGGGAACATGCCGAACATCACTGCTGCCTCCAATGTTCTCTTCTCCTGTCACTTTCGGGGGGAGGAGCAAGACAACGTATCTCACTGTGTGTATATACAGCGGGATGCATCCTAAGGACACATTGGGAGTCTGTCTGATGTATCTTTACAACATAGGGGCACATTTACTTACCCGGTCCTGTCACGATCCCCGATCCGGACGGTCTGACGAAGATGAAGTCCGGCGTCATTCACCAACATCGTGCGTCCGATATCCTGCATGTGTTGCTTCGGTCCCCGGAGTTCACCTTCTTCTTCCTGGTGCATGTAACTGCATTGTCTTGCAACACAATTTGAATTAAATCCCGCGCGTTGTCCGAATCTATTGGGTTGTCCGACGGCAACGCCCCCGATTTGTTCGCGTGCGTCAAAAAGCCCTGTTAAATGCGGCGCAACATGGAAATAGTCGGGAAACCCGATGACAATGCGGTCCACGGACCCTTAGTAAATGAGCCCCAATATGTGAGCCTAGCCTAAGGGGAATAACATTTCCTTCCATAGTGGAGGTAAAAAAGAATGGATGGTGGTAAACTTCTTTAATGTCCAATGTGAGAGCAGCCGCCGCCCGGTGATTTCGGTGATATCTGCCCGTACAGTTTATAGAGCGAGAGACAGAAATGAGGGCACAACACACAATTCTCAGGATAATAATATATGCGGGAATATGTAAATACTGTGATAGAGCGGCCGCATCTGCATTTCAAAGTCCTAGGAATTGTTATAATGAAGATGTGAATGTCGGGACGATGTTTATGATGTGTTTTTTATGGTAAAAATAGAATTCTAGAAAAACAACAAGGATCCTCCGACCGAAATAGAAGCTGGTCCTCCGCCGTGGCTGACATCAGAGAATCATGCAGGAGTATATATATATAGCTACAGTCACTACAGTCCTCATGCAGTTATGTCTCAGGTAGATGGAAGTGATTGGAGATGTGTTCTGATTAGACACTGGGTCTTGCCACTAGAGGCGCTATAGATGATGGCACTTAGTGGCTACTTCTGGGTAGTGTCCCCCTGTACATAGCGGTGTAACATGAAGCTGATGAACCCAGGGACATAACTACAGCGGTAGCAGTCACAGCAGCTGCTATGGGGCCCGCAGTGTCAGGGGCCCCCGCCATCCGACCTGACACACTAAAAAGTGGAGGATGTGCAGCATTATATACGTATTGGGCTGCGCATTGTACAGGATAATATGTATATAATATATATGTGATGTATATGTGCTGTAAGTTTTTATAAGGCACAGTGTGTATTTATACTATATACTTGTATATAGCACTGTATGCGGGTGTATATATACGGTAAGTGTGTATATATACTGTATACTTGTTCATGGCACTGTATGAGTGTGTATATACTGTGTGTATGTATACTTTATACTTGTATATGGCACTGCATGAGTGTGTATATACTGTGTGTATATATACTGTAAACTCGTATATGGCACTGTATGCGGGTGTATATATACGGTAAGTGTGTATATATACTGTATACTTGTTCATGGCACTGTATGAGTGTGTATATACTGTGTGTATGTACACTGTATACTTGTATATGGCACTGTATGCGGGTGTATATATACGGTAAGTGTGTATATATACTGTATACTTGTTCATGGCACTGTATGAGTGTGTATATACGGTAAGTGTGTATATATACTGTATACTTGTTCATGGCACTGTATGAGTGTGTATATACTGTAAGTGTGTATACATACTGTATACTTGTATATGGCACTGTATGAGTGTGTATATACTGTAAGTGTGTATACATACTGTATACTTGTTCATGGCACTGTATGAGTGTGTATATACTGTAAGTGTGTATACATACTGTATACTTGTATATGGCACTGTATGAGTGTGTATATACTGTGTGTATATATACTGTATACTTGTACATGGCACTATATGAGTGTGTATATACTGTAAGTGTGTATATATACTGTGTACTTGTATATGGCACTGTATGCGGGTGTATATATACGGTAAGTGTGTATATATACTGTATACTTGTACATGGCACTATATGAGTGTGTATATACTGTGTGTATATATACTGTAAACTCGTATACGGCACTGTATGCGGGTGTATATATACGGTAAGTGTGTATATATACTGTATACTTGTACATGGCACTGTATGAGTGTGTATATACTGTAAGTGTGTTTATATACTGTATACTTGTACATGGCACTGCATGAGTGTGTATATACTGTAAGTGTATATATATACTGTATACTTGTACATGGCACTGTATGAGTGTGTATATACTGTAAGTGTGTATATATACTGTATACTTGTACATGGCACTGTATGAGTGTGTATATACTGTAAGTGTATATATATACTGTATACTTGTACATGGCACTGTATGAGTGTGTATATACTGTAAGTGTGTATATATACTGTATACTTGTACATGGCACTGCATGAGTGTGTATATACTGTAAGTGTGTATATATACTGTATACTTGTACATGGCACTGTATGAGTGTGTATATGCTGTAAGTGTGTATATATACTGTATACTTGTACATGGCACTGTATGAGTGTGTAAATACTGTAAGTGTATATATATACTGTATACTTGTACATGGCACTGTATGAGTGTGTATATACTGTGTGTATATACTGTGTGTATATATACTGTAAACTTGTATATGGCACTGTATGCGGGTGTATATATACGGTAAGTGTGTATATATACTCTATACTTGTACATGGCACTGTATGAGTGTGTATATACTGTGTGTATGTACACTGTATACTTGTATATGGCACTGTATGAGTGTGTATATACTGTAAGTGTATATATATACTGTATACTTGTACATGGCACTGTATGAGTGTGTATATACTGTAAGTGTATATATACTGTATACTTGTACATGGCACTGTATGAGTGTGTATATACTGTAAGTGTATATATATACTGTATACTTGTACATGGCACTGTATGAGTGTGTAAATACTGTAAGTGTGTATATATACTGTATACTTGTACATGGCACTGTATGAGTGTGTATATACTGTAAGTGTGTATATATACTGTATACTTGTACATGGCACTGTATGAGTGTGTATATACTGTGTGTATATACTGTGTGTATATATACTGTAAACTTGTATATGGCACTGTATGCGGGTGTATATATACGGTAAGTGTGTATATATACTGTATACTTGTATATGGCACTGTATGAGTGTGTATATACTGTGTGTATATACTGTGTGTATATATACTGTAAACTCGTATATGGCACTGTATGCGGGTGTATATATACGGTAAGTGTGTATATATACTGTATACTTGTACATGGCACTGTATGAGTGTGTATATACTGTAAGTGTATATATACTGTAAACTCGTATATGGCACTGTATGCGGGTGTATACAGGCGGTCCCCTACTTAAGGACACCCGACTTACAGACAACCCATAGTTACAGACGGACCCCTCTGCCCACTGTGACCTCTGGGGAAGTCTCTGGATGCTTTACTATAGTCCCAGGCTGCACTGATCAGCTGTAAGATGTCTGTAATGAAGCTTTATTGATAATCCTTGGTCCAATTACACCAAAAATTTTGAAACTCCAATTGTCACTGGGGCAAAAGAAAAAAAATTGTCTAGAACTTCCATTATAAAATATACAGTTTCGACTTACATACAAATTCAACTTAAGAACAAACCTCCAGACCCTATCTTGTATGTAACCCGGGGACTGCCTGTATATACGGTAAGTGTGTATATATACTGTATACTTGTACATGGCACTGTATGAGTGTGTAAATACTGTAAGTGTGTATATATACTGTATACTTGTACATGGCACTGTATGAGTGTGTATATACTGTGTGTATATATACTGTAAACTCGTATATGGCACTGTATGCGGGTGTATATATACGGTAAGTGTGTATTTACAGTATACTGTATACTTGTGGGCCAGGTTAAAAAAAACACATACTTATCCAATTTTTCCGCGCTGCCATATCTTTTTAGACCCATTCCTAACTTTATTTAAAAAATAGAAACATAAAGCTTTTCCTGACCATGGTCGTGAAACAATGACCACTTAGCCTTTAAGCCAGCAATAAGATGCAGAGAGACGTTAGAACTATTTTCGGTTGAATTTACTCTGAATTTGTGTCCATCCATCGCGGGCGAGCTGAGTGACCTTTTATTTGGCGCGGTTCTTCTTCTCTGTGAACACATTAAGTAAATTGCTACACAATATCCATGCTGGGAGCGTGCGCCACAGTCTGTGCCACGCATTCGCTGTAAATGACCACTAATATATTAAGCATCCGGCCAACAAATCCACATAGAACAGAACCGACTGCAGAAAGCTGGACATTCTCATACAGCGAATGATAAGCAAATCATTATTTAAAGGGTTTTTCGGATAAAAATATCAACAATCTATCCAAATTATAGGTACTTGATATCTTATTGTGGTGGTCCAGCAACCAGCACCCCCATAGATCAACAGTTTTTTAACAGAGATTCAAACAGGAAGTGAATAGCACCATTTCCTGTATAGTGGTCAGATCAGGTTACTGCAAATTCTTAAATTTATATAAAAGCTATGTTTGTATTGATGACCTTATGTTGGGGTCTTGTTCTCTTACAAAATTGGAAAAACTCTCAATAAACACAGTGGGGCTCATTTACTAAGGGTCTGAACGTCGCACTTTCCCGACGATTTCCATTTTGTGCTGAATTGCCCCGGGATTTGGGTGCACGCGATCAGATTGTGGTGCATCGGGCCGGCTTTCACGCGACAGAAATCGGGGGCGTGGCCACCAGAAAATCTGATGGATTCGTAAAAACCACGGAATTTAAAAAACGAATTGCGTTGCAAGATAAAGCACTCACATGCACAAAAAAGAAGGTGAACTCCGACGGACTTCAGCGCAGCAGCAACACCTGGTGGACATCGGGCGCACGGACCGTAGTGAATCCCAGCAGACCTGAATCCTCGTTGGAGAACGCGCCACTGGATCGCTACTGGACCGGGTAAGTAAATGTGCCCCAGTGACTTGGCTTGACCCCAACAGAGTGGCTGCGGGTACTGGGGGTACAGGGGGTCAAACCCCCAACAATATAATATTTGTGACCTATCCTTAAAATAGGAAATCATAATTACCGGTAGTTCAAATTACCCTCTTATACCAAAAACTAAAAACAGCAGCAATGCTACTTACAGGCTCCTGCAGGCCATCGCCATAGCCCGAGGAACTATTTGGGCCCCGAGTGAAAAATTTGTGGCCAAGTTCTCAATCTGTTGCAAACCATTTATAAAATAAGTGGCAATTTTTACAGCAGAGGAGCATTTAGTCTCCTGTGATAACTGCTATCACAGCGCCCCCTACAGTTACACCTATGGGGTTCGGGATGTGGACAGTTCTATATGTTCCTTCCACAATTAGATACAATACAGAATTAGGAAGGTTGTGCTGCCATTTAACTTTTGCTTCATTTGCCTTTCATTTCAGGAACCAAGATCTGCACTCAGTGTGAAATCGAACAGAAATCTGAGACCATGAGGGTTCAATACTGTGCAAGCGATTTTGGTAAGTGTATGTCCCCATACAATATACATGGTCACAGGGACCACAAAGTGATCCCACCCCTTCAATTGAATTACCATAAATCAGAGGTCCAGTGTGTATAGGTGACTAGTGACACTGTATCTCAACTTGTTTAAGCAGTTTTTACCTCTACAGGATCAAACTTTGACTCTGAGTTGTTTCAGTGCTGGTGACTGGAGACTAGCTGGTGACTGGAGACTAGCTGGTGACTGGTGACTAGCTGTTGAGTGGAGACTAGCCGGTGACGGGAGACTAGCTGGTGACTGGAGACTAGCTGGTGACTGGAGACTAGCTGGTGACTGAAGACCTGCTGGTGAGTGGTGACTAGCTGGTGACTGGAGACTAGCTGGTGAGTGGAGGCTAGCTGGTGACTGGAGACTTGCTGGTGACTGGAGACTAGCTGGTGACTGGAGGCTAGCTGGTGACTGGAGACTTGCTGGTGACTGGAGACTAGCTGGTGAGTGGAGGCTAGCTGTTGAGTGGAGGCTAGCTGGTGACTGGAGACTAGCTGGTGACTGGTGACTAGCCGGTGACTGGAGACTAGCTGGTGACTGGAGACTAGCTGGTGACTGGTGACTAGCTGTTGAGTGGAGACTAGCCGGTGACGGGAGACTAGCTGGTGACTGGAGACTAGCTGGTGACTGGAGAATAGCTGTTGAGTGGAGGCTAGCTGTTGAGTGGAGGCTAGCTGGTGAGTGGAGGCTAGCTGGTGACTGGAGACTTGCTGGTGACTGGAGACTAGCTGGGGATTGGAGACTAGCCGGTGACTGGAGACTAGCTGGTGAGTGGAGACTAGCTGGGGATTGGAGACTAGCTGGTGAGTGGAGACTAGCTGGTGAGTGGAGACTAGCTGGTGAGTGAAGACTAGCTGTTGAGTGGAGACTAGCTGGTGAGTGGAGACTAGCTGGTGACTGGAGACTAGCTGGTGAGTGGAGACTAGCTGGTGACTGGAGACTAGCTGGTGACTGGAGACTAGCTGGGGACTGGAGACTAGCTGGTGAGTGGAGACTAGCTGGTGACTGGAGACTAGCTGGTGACTGAAGACCTGCTGGTGAGTGGTGACTAGCTGGTGACTGGAGACTAGCCAGTGACTGGAGGCTAGCCGGTGACTGGAGACTAGCTGGTGAGTGGAGACTAGCTGGTGACTGGAGACTAGCTGGTGACTGGAGACTAGCTGGTGAGTGGAGACTAGCTGGTGAGTGGAGACTAGCTGGTGACTGGAGACTTGCTGGTGACTGGAGACCTGCTGGTGACTGGAGACTAGCTGATGACTGGAGACCTGCTGGTGACTGGAGACCTGCTGGTGAGTGGAGACTAGCCGGTGAGTGGAGAATAGCCGGTGACTGGAGACTAGCTGGTGACTGGAGACCTGCTGGTGAGTGGTGACTAGCTGGTGAGTGGAGGCTAGCCGGTGACTGGAGACTAGCCGGTGACTGGAGACTAGCTGGTGACTGGAGACTAGCCGGTGACTGGAGGCTAGCCGGTGACTGGAGGCTAGCCGGTGACTGGAGACTAGCTGATAAGTGGAGACTAGCTGGTGACTGGAGACTACCTGGTGACTGGAGACTAGCTGGTGACTGGAGACTAGCTGGTGACTGGAGACTAGCTGGTGATGTGAGACCAGCTGGTGACTGGAGACTAGCTGGTGACTGGAGACTAGCCGGTGAGTGGAGACTAGCTGGTGAGTGGAGACTAGCTGGTGAGTGGAGACTATCTGGTGACTGGAGACTAGTTGGTGACTGGAGACTAGCTGGTGAGTGGAGACTAGCTGGTGAGTGGAGACTAGCTGGTGAGAGGAGACTAGCTGGTGAGTGGAGACTAGCTGGTGACAGGAGACTAGCCGGTGAGTGGAGATTAGCTGGTGAGTGGAGACTAGCTGGTGAGTGGAGAATAGCTGGTGACTGGAGACTAGCCGGTGACTGGAGACTAGCTGGTGACTGGAGACTAGATGGTGACTGGAGACTAGCTGGTGAGTGAAGACTAGCTAGTGACTGGAGACTAGCTGGTGACGGGAGACTAGCTGGTGAATGGAGACTAGCTGGGGATTGGAGACTAGCTGGTGACTGGAGACTAGCTGGTGAGTGGAGACTAGCTGGTGACTGGAGACTAGCTGGTGACTGGAGACTAGATGGTGACTGGAGACTAGCTGGTGACTGGAGACTAGCCGGTGACTGGAGAATAGCTGGTGAGTGGAGACTAGCTGGTGAGTGGAGACTAGCTGGTGAGTGAAGACTAGCTGTTGAGTGGAGGCTAGCTGGTGAGTGGAGGCTAGCTGGTGACTGGAGACTTGCTGGTGACTGGAGACTAGCTGGTGACTGGAGACTAGCCGGTGAGTGGAGACTAGCTGGTGACTGGAGACTAGCTGGTGACTGGAGACTAGCTGGTGACTGGAGACTAGCTGGGGATTGGAGACTAGCCGGTGACTGGAGACTAGCTGGTGAGTGGAGACTAGCTGGGGATTGGAGACTAGCTGGTGAGTGGAGACTAGCTGGTGAGTGGAGACTAGCTGGGGACTGGAGACTAGCTGGTGACTGGAGACTAGCTGGGGATTGGAGACTAGCTGGTGAGTGGAGACTAGCTGGTGAGTGGAGACTAGCTGTTGAGTGGAGACTAGCTGGTGACTGGAGACTAGCTGGTGACTGGAGACTAGCTGGTGACTGGAGACTAGCTGGTGACTGGAGACTAGCTGGTGAGTGGAGACTAGCTGGTGACTGGAGACTAGCTGGGGACTGGAGACTAGCTGGTGACTGGAGACTAGCTGGTGACTGGAGACTAGCTGGTGAGTGGAGACTAGCTGGTGACTGGAGACAAGCTGGTGAGTGGAGACTAGCTGGGGATTGGAGACTAGCTGGTGAGTGGAGACTAGCTGGTGAGTGGAGACTAGCTGGGGACTGGAGACTAGCTGGTGACTGGAGACTAGCTGGGGATTGGAGACTAGCTGGTGAGTGGAGACTAGCTGGTGAGTGAAGACTAGCTGTTGAGTGGAGACTAGCTGGTGACTGGAGACTAGCTGGTGACTGGAGACTAGCTGGTGAGTGGAGACTAGCTGGTGACTGGAGACTAGCTGGGGACTGGAGACTAGCTGGTGACTGGAGACTAGCTGGTGACTGGAGACTAGCTGGTGAGTGGAGACTAGCTGGTGACTGGAGACTAGCTGGTGAGTGGAGACTAGCTGGTGAGTGTAGACTAGCTGGTGAGTGTAGACTAGCTGGTGACTGGTGACTAGCTGGTGACTGGAGACTAGCTGGTGACTGGAGACTAGCCGGTGAGTGGAGACTAGCTGGTGAGTGGAGACTAGCTGGTGAGTGGAGACTATCTGGTGACTGGAGACTAGTTGGTGACTGGAGACTAGCCGGTGAGTGGAGACTAGCTGGTGAGTGGAGACTAGCTGGTGACGGGAGACTAGCTGGTGAGTGGAGATTAGCTGTTGAGTAGAAACTAGCTGGTGAGTGGAGACTAGCTGGTGACTGGAGACTAGCCGGTGACTGGAGACCAGCTGGTGAGTGGAGACTAGCTGGTGACTGGAGACTAGATGGTGACTGGAGACTAGCTGGTGAGTGGAGACTAGCTAGTGACTGGAGACTAGCTGGTGACGGGAGACTAGCTGGTGAATGGAGACTAGCTGGGGATTGGAGACTAGCTGGTGACTGGAGACTAGCTGGTGAGTGGAGACTAGCTGGTGAGTGGAGACTAGCTGGGGACTGGAGACTAGATGGTGACTGGAGACTAGCTGGTGACTGGAGACTAGCCGGTGACTGGAGACTAGCTGGTGAGTTCAGACTAGCTGGTGAGTGGAGAATAGCTGTTGAGTGGAGGCTAGCTGTTGAGTGGAGGCTAGCTGGTGAGTGGAGGCTAGCTGGTGACTGGAGACTTGCTGGTGACTGGAGACTAGCTGGGGATTGGAGACTAGCCAGTGACTGGAGACTAGCTGGTGAGTGGAGACTAGCTGGGGATTGGAGACTAGCTGGTGAGTGGAGACTAGCTGGTGAGTGGAGACTAGCTGGTGAGTGAAGACTAGCTGTTGAGTGGAGACTAGCTGGTGACTGGAGACTAGCTGGTGACTGGAGACTAGCTGGTGAGTGGAGACTAGCTGGTGACTGGAGACTAGCTGGTGACTGGAGACTAGCTGGGGACTGGAGACTAGCTGGTGAGTGGAGACTAGCTGGTGAGTGGAGACTAGCTGGTGAGTGGAGACTAGCTGGTGACTGGAGACTAGATGGTGACTGGAGAATAGCTGGTGACTGGAGACTAGCCGGTGACTGGAGACTAGCTGGTGAGTTCAGACTAGCTGGTGAGTGGAGACTAGCTGTTGAGTGGAGGCTAGCTGTTGAGTGGAGGCTAGCTGGTGAGTGGAGGCTAGCTGGTGACTGGAGACTTGCTGGTGACTGGAGACTAGCTGGTGAGTGGAGACTAGCCGCTGAGTGGAGACTAGCTGGTGAGTGGAGACTAGCTGGTGACTGGAGACTAGCTGGTGACTGGAGACTAGCTGGTGACTGGAGACTAGCTGGGGATTGGAGACTAGCCGGTGACTGGAGACTAGCTGGTGAGTGGAGACTAGCTGGGAATTGGAGACTAGCTGGTGAGTGGAGACTAGCTGGTGAGTGGAGACTAGCTGGGGACTGGAGACTAGCTGGTGACTGGAGACTAGCTGGTGACTGGAGACTAGCTGGTGACTGGAGACTAGCTGGTGACTGGAGACTAGCTGGTGAGTGGAGACTAGCTGGTGACTGGAGACTAGCTGGGGATTGGAGACTAGCCGGTGACTGGAGACTAGCTGGTGAGTGGAGACTAGCTGGGGATTGGAGACTAGCTGGTGACTGGAGACTAGCTGGGGATTGGAGACTAGCTGGTGAGTGGAGACTAGCTGGTGAGTGGAGACTAGCTGGTGAGTGAAGACTAGCTGTTGAGTGGAGACTAGCTGGTGACTGGAGACTAGCTGGTGACTGGAGACTAGCTGGTGACTGGAGACTAGCTGGTGAGTGGAGACTAGCTGGTGACTGGAGACTAGCTGGGGACTGGAGACTAGCTGGTGACTGGAGACTAGCTGGTGACTGGAGACTAGCTGGTGAGTGGAGACTAGCTGGTGACTGGAGACTAGCTGGTGAGTGGAGACTAGCTGGTGATTGTAGACTAGCTGGTGAGTGTAGACTAGCTGGTGACTGGTGACTAGCTGGTGACTGGAGACTAGCTGGTGACTGGAGACTAGCCGGTGAGTGGAGACTAGCTGGTGAGTGGAGACTAGCTGGTGAGTGGAGACTATCTGGTGACTGGAGACTAGTTGGTGACTGGAGACTAGCCGGTGAGTGGAGACTAGCTGGTGAGTGGAGACTAGCTGGTGACGGGAGACTAGCCGGTGAGTGGAGATTAGCTGGTGTGTGGAGACTAGCTGGTGAGTGGAGACTAGCTGGTGACTGGATACTAGCCGGTGACTGGAGACCAGCTGGTGAGTGGAGACTAGCTGGTGACTGGAGACTAGATGGTGACTGGAGACTAGCTGGTGAGTGGAGACTAGCTAGTGACTGGAGACTAGCTGGTGACGGGAGACTAGCTGGTGAATGGAGACTAGCTGGGGATTGGAGACTAGCTGGTGACTGGAGACTAGCTGGTGAGTGGAGACTAGCTGGTGAGTGGAGACTAGCTGGTGAGTGGAGACTAGCTGGGGACTGGAGACTAGATGGTGACTGGAGACTAGCTGGTGACTGGAGACTAGCCGGTGACTGGAGACTAGCTGGTGAGTTCAGACTAGCTGGTGAGTGGAGAATAGCTGTTGAGTGGAGGCTAGCTGTTGAGTGGAGGCTAGCTGTTGAGTGGAGGCTAGCTGGTGACTGGAGACTTGCTGGTGACTGGAGACTAGCTGGGGATTGGAGACTAGCCGGTGACTGGAGACTAGCTGGTGAGTGGAGACTAGCTGGGGATTGGAGACTAGCTGGTGAGTGGAGACTAGCTGGTGAGTGGAGACTAGCTGGTGAGTGAAGACTAGCTGTTGAGTGGAGACTAGCTGGTGACTGGAGACTAGCTGGTGACTGGAGACTAGCTGGTGAGTGGAGACTAGCTGGTGACTGGAGACTAGCTGGTGACTGGAGACTAGCTGGGGACTGGAGACTAGCTGGTGAGTGGAGACTAGCTGGTGAGTGGAGACTAGCTGGTGACTGGAGACTAGATGGTGACTGGAGACTAGCTGGTGACTGGAGACTAGCCGGTGACTGGAGACTAGCTGGTGAGTGGAGACTAGCTGGTGAGTGGAGACTAGCTGTTGAGTGGAGGCTAGCTGTTGAGTGGAGGCTAGCTGGTGAGTGGAGGCTAGCTGGTGACTGGAGACTTGCTGGTGACTGGAGACTAGCTGGTGAGTGGAGACTAGCCGCTGAGTGGAGACTAGCTGGTGAGTGGAGACTAGCTGGTGACTGGAGACTAGCTGGTGACTGGAGACTAGCTGGTGACTGGAGACTAGCTGGGGATTGGAGACTAGCCGGTGACTGGAGACTAGCTGGTGAGTGGAGACTAGCTGGGGATTGGAGACTAGCTGGTGAGTGGAGACTAGCTGGTGAGTGGAGACTAGCTGGGGACTGGAGACTAGCTGGTGACTGGAGACTAGCTGGGGATTGGAGACTAGCTGGTGAGTGGAGACTAGCTGGGGACTGGAGACTAGATGGTGACTGGAGACTAGCTGGTGACTGGAGACTAGCCGGTGACTGGAGACTAGCTGGTGAGTTCAGACTAGCTGGTGAGTGGAGAATAGCTGTTGAGTGGAGGCTAGCTGTTGAGTGGAGGCTAGCTGTTGAGTGGAGGCTAGCTGGTGACTGGAGACTTGCTGGTGACTGGAGACTAGCTGGGGATTGGAGACTAGCCGGTGACTGGAGTCTAGCTGGTGAGTGGAGACTAGCTGGGGATTGGAGACTAGCTGGTGAGTGGAGACTAGCTGGTGAGTGGAGACTAGCTGGTGAGTGAAGACTAGCTGTTGAGTGGAGACTAGCTGGTGACTGGAGACTAGCTGGTGAGTGGAGACTAGCTGGTGAGTGGAGACTAGCTGGTGACTGGAGACTAGCTGGTGACTGGAGACTAGCTGGGGACTGGAGACTAGCTGGTGAGTGGAGACTAGCTGGTGAGTGGAGACTAGCTGGTGAGTGGAGACTAGCTGGTGACTGGAGACTAGATGGTGACTGGAGACTAGCTGGTGACTGGAGACTAGCCGGTGACTGGAGACTAGCTGGTGAGTGGAGACTAGCTGGTGAGTGGAGACTAGCTGTTGAGTGGAGGCTAGCTGTTGAGTGGAGGCTAGCTGGTGAGTGGAGGCTAGCTGGTGACTGGAGACTTGCTGGTGACTGGAGACTAGCTGGTGAGTGGAGACTAGCCGCTGAGTGGAGACTAGCTGGTGAGTGGAGACTAGCTGGTGACTGGAGACTAGCTGGTGACTGGAGACTAGCTGGTGACTGGAGACTAGCTGGTGACTGGAGACTAGCTGGGGATTGGAGACTAGCCGGTGACTGGAGACTAGCTGGTGAGTGGAGACTAGCTGGGGATTGGAGACTAGCTGGTGAGTGGAGACTAGCTGGTGAGTGGAGACTAGCTGGGGACTGGAGACTAGCTGGTGACTGGAGACTAGCTGGGGATTGGA
Organism: Engystomops pustulosus; assembly: GCF_040894005.1. Taxonomy (NCBI): domain Eukaryota; kingdom Metazoa; phylum Chordata; class Amphibia; order Anura; family Leptodactylidae; genus Engystomops; species Engystomops pustulosus. The sequence goes on from NC_092421.1 coordinate 87,647,285, forward strand.
GACTAGCTGGTGAGTGGAGACTAGCTGGTGAGTGGAGACTAGCTGGTGAGTGGAGACTAGCTGGTGAGTGGAGACTAGCTGGTGACTGGAGACGAGCTACTATAATGTCCCCCATACACTGCACACAAAAATTAGAAAATTAGAACAGAATCTGTTCTATAACTTTCCTTCTTCGACTCACCAGGGTTATAGGGGCTGTAATATTCATACAGTCCAGGGCCCATGGAGGTCCTATCCGCCCCTTTTTGGGATAACCTCATAATTCTTATTCTCCTTGTGGATTACTGGAGGCATTCCCCATCTTGCGGAATATTCTTGTGCTTTTCCTCACTTTCTAATTATGAGTAGTTTTAGGAATTTGAGCTTCTCCAGAGGTAGACCCTGTATAATCTTCTCATACAGAGACACCCTGTATACAAAGCCCAGGATCATTAATAGCAGAGCTTAACCTACTACCGCTGGTGTCAGGGTGCTCAGGGATTAGCTCGGCCGCCCTGGAATAAATCTCAACTTTGATTAATAACACTTATGCAAACAGCTTCACCCTCAGTTTACCATCCTCTAAATTTCCAAACAATTGTGGGCTCGGAAGACGGTTTTTAAGCTGTAATTTTTTGGGGGAATATAAATTGGTATCCAATATATCAACTTAGTCTGAATTAAGGAGGCCATGCTCGTAGGTGAAGCAGAGAATGTATGTGTCCTGAAGGATAGTTGTTGGCCATGCTGCCATCTAATGCACAATTTACATAGCTAGGGCTAGAATTAAAGGGGGTTTCCAGTTACCTATAATTGGCCAAACACATGTAACCTTTATTGGATAATTTTTAGAAACTCCTTAATTATAGATAGTTTGGGTCTACCATGGTTCTGCCATCATGGAGACAACTGTCCAACTCTATCCTACAGTCAAGTCTTGGACTTGTCCATTCATGGTCAGATCTGTGGTGGGACGTCCATAGTTCTTCTCCGTTAGTGAAACAAGCCTCAGATGTTAAAAATTTAAGGTACCACAATGGGGCCAGTTGGGTGTCTATTTTTGTGTCCATCATTTTGCCAGACAAAAAAGTTCTCCATGTAGGACTTCTTCAGCTTAGAGGGACTCTCTGATGTAGATGTGAACTTTCCTTTACTCTCAACTATTTATAGGTCATTGCCAATAGTTATAGACAATTATGGGCGAATTTATGACAAGGCCCATGGCTAAAGTAAGTGTTGCATCTGGGTTTCGAGGGTGGCGGAAACTGCCCAAAAAGTCAAGTAAAAAAAAAGATGAAGGTTAACATCTTTTTCTTCACTTCAAAATGGCCTCATGTATGTTCCCCAACACCTAAGGCTTGTGATGGGGACATTTTCTAAATTAATTTCTGCAATGTTTAGTAAATTTGGTGCATTTTTAAGTCTTAAAATGTCCTAGGATGTTGCTCCATGTTAATCTTTGATCATTTGAGAAATAGGATGTATGAAAGTTCAGCAGCCTAAGAACTTTCCCACCTTCAAGGAAGTGAATGGTGTAAAAGTATAAAATATTGCAAAAACTTTTAGCAAAAAAGGTAATGCTGCTGTAAGGGAATGGACAATAAGATGAAAAGGTAGGACAGACACACACAGTGAGCCCTAAGACTAAATCTAGCTGTCCCTACCTATTTGCCAATCCTACCCTAAATGGTAGGTGGCAACTGATCGATATTCACTTCCTGCTCCGAAGAACAAACAGTAGGCAAAAGTAGGACAAAACAAACAGAAGAATAGTTGTTAAAATATGGGTCAAACCAGGAGGACACAAAAATACAGAATTTCACAGATATAATTCCAACCTGTCTCTATCAGTCCTGGTGTTTATATTTTAGTTGTCCCTCGATACGACCATAAAGCACTGACTATGGTCGGGCAGATTCCTCTGGTATAACGTCTCTTGCACTGCAGGGGGAGGGGCAGGAGGCACTACAGACACAGGCACTTCCTGTCCAGCAGCAGTAGAGGAGACAACAGCTCTACAAACTCTTTATCCAATGGGAAGGGAGTATAGAAGTGCTGACTGTGTTTTATTGATCTGTGTCAGATACTAGTAGAATCCTCAGAAGGTAAATGAAAGTGTATATAAACCCTGGACCCTTATAATCTAAGCACATTATCAGCACACAACATCAGCAGCACAGCAGCTCATAGCACAGAGGAATCACAAAGTGTCTGCACAGAGAGTCCCCGCTCACACTGACCATCACTGAGTGATAGGAGCTAAAACAGCAATAACACGGAGTAAGGGTTCATTTACACGGCCTTCTGGGGGGACGTACATGCGACCGATAATTTGCGGCCACATATACGTCCCCATAGACGGCAATGGCTGCCGGCCGTGGTACGGTGCCACACATTTGTAGCACCATTCCGTGCCGTACACTGGGAAAAGATAGAGCCTGCTCCATCTTTTCCCAAGTGTGTGGCCGTGCACCGCTGTTCTCTATGGAGGGAGAATAAACCCTCACATTGTAAAGTAAAGGGTTCAAAATTATCTTTATTGTGTAAACATCACTAGGGGGTTAACATTTGAGATCTTTCTGGGAAACCCCTTTAGGACAGGGAAGGAGTGAAGTAAGGTGTTCAGACTAGTGCCGGACAGATTGCAAGCTGAGTACAAGTTTCTCCTGAAATGGCACTGCAGTCGGAATGGTCACAGATGTCACAAAAAGTTTGCACAAATGTAAGTCCAGAATTCAGGACTTCAGAGCCTTAAAAATTCCCCATCATTTTCTCCAAAAAAAAAATCTAAATACAGAAAAGTCTATGTCCCCTTTAAGCCCCGCCCAATTCTGAACTTCCAGATTTTGGCCGGAGTCGGACTTAAATCTTATCTAGGTCCACCGCGGGCAGAATTTTCAGTCTTTTGGTAGTTCTAGATTTGGAAATGTGTTTGTTGTTTCCTTTTAATTGCTTCATAATTCTTCTCCTCGAAAAATCTCCTATTTACTTTACACGGGTCTCACATCCTCTCCAAAAGACCTTTATCGGGGAAAATCTAAAGCAAATACACAGACTTTCTTCCAGGCCGGTTTTGGTTTTCATTTAGCGCTTTGTTTATGTATTATGAAATGCCGCCGGCCATCGCTGTCTCAGATTAATACGGCTGATAACGCGCTCGGTTTAAAGGGGATGGGGGTAACATGCTTGGCTCGTTATGACATTTGGCACAGGAGGATCAATCAGCTATAATTTCCTTAGTGGTTTGTGATTTAGAACAACATCATAAATTTATGAAAAGTGCATTTGTGTGTTGAGTACACAGGAAGTGAAATAACAGGTGGCGGCGGTCCATTCGGCAGGACAACGCCTTCGCCGTAACAGATTATATAAATGTAGAGCAACTTTATATTATAAAGGTTTTATCCACACAACAAAATAACCAAAAAATACCCCATACAAAGGCCTAAGGGCTCATTCACATGGCTATACGGCAGAACGTGATCTGGTTGCAGGATTTGTGACCAAATTACGGCCCCCATAGACCTCTATGGCTCCCGATCATGCACCGTGACCCAACAGGAAGGACGCGCCGCAAAGTATTGGCCACTTGTCTGCCTATGGAGGAAGAAGGGGTGAAGAACATTCACCCCTCCTCGCCCCAGTCTTGTGCTCCCCCTGGATCGGGTCCGGACAAGCATTCGGCCCTGTGAATGAGCCCTAAATCATACATTGTCTAATAATACTACACTATATACAGTCCACATGATACTCCCATATAGTAGTTAAAGGGAACCTGTCATAATGGAGGTCATTTTTACACGCTGACAGGTTCCAAATGCCCGACATGTTGATTTCAAAAATGCCTTTGCCGAGCATTTGGATAATTCCGCAGATTTTTAATTGTTTCTTTTACATTTCCTGGCTCCCTGCCAGAAGTGTGTAGTGATCCCAAGGGATTGGGGGACAGTTAAAATGGTGCGAGTCATATTCTCCTCAATTCATCCTCCTCACTCATTGTCCTCCCCCTCCCTTGCTCTCTCTCCCCCCATTTACATCAGCTCCCCGCCAAAAATGATTTCCCCCACCCTGGACTCGCCACACACTGCTGGCAGGGAGCCAAGTAATGTTAAAGAAACAATTACAAAGCAGTGGAATTATTCATAAGCAAAACTATTTGTGATGCTCCTTCATTAAAGGGAGTTTACCACTACTTTCAAGCATGTAAAACCTCGGGGGCATGTCCTTAGCTCCCTGAGTAACACTCATGCCCCTCCCCTTCTCAGTACTGCCCATCCTTCTTCTATGTAAACCCCCCCTCCCTCTCCTCCATCATCACAGCTGCCTCAGAGGTTTGTGTATACACGCCGGTTCCACTGCCTGACCGGCTCACTTGTACTGCTCATGGGTGGTCCAAAGCGCCACATAAGTAGAGCCTAACTTGCTGATCAGTGGGGGTCTCAGTGATGAAACCCCAACAGATAAAAAGAATGGGGAGACTGATGTACCCCCGTCGGACCGCTTGTCTCTCCCTAAGATGAGGGAGCAGTCGGTCGCACATGGCCGGGCTGCCCATTCGTCTCTATGGAGCTGACGGAGATGGCCAAGTATAGGCTGCTCGCTCATCTCCAGGAGTGACGAGGGGTCTGACAGGAAACATTAGGACCCCCATTCTCATGATTTGTGCAGGTCTCATCACTGATCAGCAAGTTAGGCCCTATCTTGTGGATAAGGCCTAACCCGTTTAGTAGGAAAATCCCTTTAAAGGAAATCCTTAGACGCTTCTACAAGTTTCAGCTTCTACTACAGTTCACAAATCAAATCAATGGTTCCCCTCCATCTTTCCGTGTAATTGCCTTCATTAGGCTTTCAGCAGCTGAGAGTCCCCCATTTCACAATCCCCCCCCCCCCCCCAACACTAACGACTGGCGCATCATCTGAAGAGGGACACGCTTTAATTAAAATCCATTAACACAAAATAAATAAAGGAGTTGTCAGGGTGTGCTGACTGCTCTCCTCATTCACCCTCAGCATCTGTCATCCCGAATTGTGTTACTTCATAAATCTCAGACAGCAACATGAAGGAAAACAGTAAGGGAGGGCCGCCGTCTTTTTTGGCAGGAAAGTCAGGAAAAATGGATCTAGAAGAAGAGAAGTTAGCGGGGGTGCGGGTGTCGGGCAGTGATTGGACGGTAATAAATGTATCTTTTCAATACAGTGCAGATCATCAGTTCTGGACACCTCATTATTTAACCTTCGAGAGAAAGACTTGTCATTGTGCCGACACCGGAGGATAGTTACCATATTTTATATCATTTGTCCGCTAGAGTGTGGGACCAACAAATCCATCTCAAGACTTGGCAGGGACTGATCTAATTGATCACCGAGATCTTGGAAATATGTCAAGCACAATGACGGCTTTCCTTTCTCTGTCGATGACACATTATTGTTCCAACCTGGCCAGCGGAAAACAAAGAGGAACATAGCAAAAAAATTAGGTAAAAATGGCGGCAGCTGAGATGTGAGCTGAAAAGCAGCCAACGTGTCTGAAGTAGGAGAGGAATTTGTCATGAACTTCTCAGAATGTTTGACCACTTATCCAGGAGAAGTGTCCATCAATATCTCCAATTTAGGGCTTGAAAAAGATGTGAACATAACAGAGCTAAAAATATGTTGTCCGATCCTGTAAAAGTAATTTATGACTAATGGGTAAAGATGATGGATGGGGGAGGATTATGTAGAATTCTTAGGTTGATGGTCATCATTTGCAGAGTAGAGGCAACAGGGAGTGTGTCTATCTGAGGGCCATCGGGATAAACTTCAGCGACTAATGGTGGGGAGGTGCCTCATGCATGGGAGGAAGTCCTGGCCTTATGCATCAAGAGACATTGGGGCAGATTTACTTACCCGGTCCATTCGCGATCCAGCGGCGCATTCTCTGCGCTGGATTAGGGTCCGGCCGGGATTTATTAAGGCAGTTCCTCCGACGTCCACCAGGTGGCGCTGCTGCGCTGAAGAGCATCGGAACGCACTGGAATACACCGAGCCGGGCTGAGTGAAGGTAAGTGCAATTTTTGCGACACATTTTTTTTTAAAATCCGGCGGTTTTTCCGAATCCGTTGGGTTTTCATTCGGCCACACCCCCCGATTTCCGTTGCGTGCATGCCGGCGCCGATGCGCCACAATCCGATCACGTGCACCAAAATCCTGGGGCAATTCAGGGGAAATCGCCGCAAATCGGAAATATTCAGGTAACACGTCGGGAAAACGCGAATCGGGCCCTTAGTAAATGACCCCCATTGTCCTGATCCATTCTCCATTGTCTTCTGGCTGGTCTATGATGTCAGGAGGATCTGATGGCCATTGGGATGAACTTCAACGACTAACGGTGGGAAGGTGCCTCATGCATGGGAGGAAATCTTGGCCTTATGCGCCAAGAGACATTGGAGCAGATTTACTTACCCGGTTCCGTCACGATCCCGCAGTGCGTTGTCCGGCGAGGATTCGGGTCCGGTGCGATTCACTAAGCTCGTGCGTCCGAGTTCCATCCTGTGTCGCTGCTGCGCCGAGGTCCGCCGGAGTTCACCTGCTTCTTCCATGTGAGTGCTTGATCTTGCGACACAAATAGTTTTTTAAATTCCACAGTTTGTCCAAATCCGTCGAGTTGTCCGACGACCACGCCCCCCGATTTCTGTCACGTGCAAGCCGGTGCCGATGCACCAAAATCTGATCGTGTGCGCCAAAATCCTGGGGCAATTCGGCACAAAACGGAAAAATTTGTGAAACCCGATGAAAGTGCGGTGTTCGGACCCTTAGTATATGAGCCCCATTGTCCTGATCCATCGTCCATTGTCTTCTGGCCGGTCTATGATGTCAGGAGGAGGATCTATTCTGCTTATAGACATCTTGTCCAAAAAGTTCCCACTATTGGCCCTCGAAGGAGCCGACAAAATCTTTACCCCAAGGAAAGTCTCATCACTATATTATAAGTGAATGATTGTAGATGAGTAGAACTGAGTAGGGATATTTTCTTCCAAAATAAGACATACGGAGGAGATCTGAGGACACGACTTGACATCGCTCCATGATCCGCTCTCCGTATCGGCTCGTATTTTATGTTGATGCATGAACTTCCTCCTTGTATCTTTTATATGACAAGTATTGGGCGTATAGGAAAGCCATGATGCTACACAGATCCCTCAGCGATACAAGCTATGTGCACGCTCCTCCTCTTACATATGGAGGAAGAAGAGAACTGGGCAGGACATTTTAACCTGTTCCTGGCATCTCCTGCACATAAACTGTGGAAATCGGTAAGAAAAGTAAGGAAATTCTATATTGGACCGGTTCTGTTTCCCAGCTGATCAGCACCAGCAGCTTCAGAATCAGTGATAATTCTTATAGTGGAAATGTTATCAGATTCTGAGGCCGATCGCAGCCTTCCTCCTCTGTACATTCCTGTACGATCCATAGCGGAGACGATTTGCTTTCTCAGCAGATGAATTTGATTTTTACCAATGAAATATCTGTAAATAGAAGGTTCTGCCAGATTCTCCGGCTGCCAAACGGCGCTGTCACCAGTCTGGTGTCTGTGAAAAATGGAGCAGCGTCCCACGAATCTCTCCCAATGTGAAGAATGAAGCTGAGGGCAGTGCAAATCAATATCCCCTAATCCGCCCCTGCTGTGCCTGTGCCTGTGCCGCAATCTGCTCTCCACATCTCGGGATCAGGGGGGGGTCAGTCCTCCTGAATTTTGTCAGATTTATACAATTCGGGAATATTAATCCATTCCATATGCTACGAGCAACTGTAGTCATCACACGCTGCTCCATGTCTTACGGCTACACGAAAGGGACTTGTATTAAAGGGGATGTCCGGGGGCGAAGCTTCGAGGATGAATGTTTTGCATTTGTGCAGGAATTTCCATGGAGAGTTTGTTATGTCCTCCTCATGGAGCAATAGGGGGTACACAGAAGCTAATACAAAGCTTATTGTCAGTACAGCTATTCCCCGTGACTTCCCCACACACACGCATGCTCAGCCAAGGTTACTCAGTGGACGGAAGAGAACACACAATCGTCACTTCGCCGTTAATTGGACTTGATGCAGTGATGTCTGATCCTTCCCTCCCCCGACAGAATTTATTAAAGGGTTTCTATACACTTAAAGGGAATCCGAAGACAGTTTTCACATTTCAAAACTTGAGATAGTGTTGGGTATTGTGGACAGTTTTGTAATCATACCCTTCAGTATGTTTCTAGTATCAGCAGGACTGTGAAATCAGATACATATTCTAAGATTGTAATTTATCCACATGCACTGGGAGTACATCCTCACACTGCTGTGCTCTTAGCTCTCTGCATTCAGTGTTAGGTATTATCCTTAGAGGGATTTGTATTCAGACCTTTGTGTGTGTTAGTAGCAGCAGGACTGTAAAATATGGATTTTACACCAGGATGTGGCTTCTCCAAATGAACTGAGGGTATGTCCTCACACTGCTGTCCTCTTAGTTCTCTGCAGCCAGTATTAGGTATTAGCCTTAGAGAGACATTTGTGTGGGTTGTTAGTAGCATCAGGACTATCAAAAAATGCATCTATATTCTAAGATTGTAATTTACGTTTAGTGCACAGAGGGCATATCCTCACACTGCTGTGCTTTGAGGTTTTTTCATAGAGCTTCTCTTTAGCTCCTCCTCTCTGCTCTGAGTAAAAGCTATAACAAGCTTACGATTGAGCTACACCACAACCCCCCTCTGTAGTATTACAGAAGGAAAGGCTGTGGTGTAGCTCAATGCAGAGAGCTTTGAGCACAGCAGTGTGAGGACATGCCCCAGAAACCATATGGCCAGTTCTCTGCTGCTTCACCTCCTCTCAGCATTTTGTGGGTGTCCTCATTATTCTCTACAGAGCATAGAAAACATGCGGAGCTGGGACTCGGCCATAGAATAAAATAGAAAAAAGTCACTTAAAATAGATGAAGGATAAAAATAGTAAAAAAAAAAAAAATCCCTTGCAATCGTTAATTGAAAGCAGAGATTCCCGATCGCTGAATTGTAGGCGTTTGCTAATCATTGAGGATCACGGAGGTTGTTCATTCAGTCCGTGCCGGGTGCCAACCCCTTTAAATAATCCAAAAAGAGGCAAGACATCCATTCATGGCTTAAGGGTGTGGATACTGTTGCTAATTTGTTGATAAAAGAGGGGGGGCAGGTGTTGGGTGAAATCTCTAGAGAATTCGGGAGCATGGGGAGGCCCACAGTAGACGACCTGTCAAAATTGACGGGTTTGACCAATTTTCGTCTAATGTGTATGGGACCTTATGCAATTTCATGGATAGACGCAGGTAAAGCCCAAACATATCGGAGTAACATTGACCAAACCCAACAGTTTTTACCATGAGCATAACCCAACATTTCCCCAACAGATGATATGGGGGGAGGGGGGAGAATTGGATCTGTTGAATTTTCTATGCCCAATCCAATAGTCATATGTTACTCCGAGCCCTAACACACATGGCTGAGGATCTATGTGCATTCTAGGATCCAAAGGAATAGCTGGTGGCCAAATGAGCATGTGGTCCTCAGCGTTTGGAGGGGCTCATTAAAGAAGAAGAGGACATTAGAGAAGAATAAAACAACCGTCAACTTTTCAGTGTTATATGGGAATATATTCCAATAAACAGGGACAGGGCCCATGCACGGGGGGACAAAAATAGTCATTTTTTAGATGTTTCCTGGTTGTTCCTTGGAATGTAATGAGATGTTTTAAAGAAGAATCCAAAATACTGGGTTTATGCATGAGCCCTGTGATATTTGTATCAACCCAAATTGGCTGGGGGATTCATACTGGTCAGAATCAGGACCTACCTGAGGACTTTGGAGACATCTAATGGAACATGTCCAACCTCCTGGATATCTATATGCATATCATGAGGACTGAATTGTTACAGACTAGAGATTAAAGTTTACCTTGAAGGGGTCGACAGACACAAAATCTATGTATAGATGTGTATGATAAGTTTTGGCCTCCAACATATCACAAGATGGGGATATAATGATCAGAATCAGGACCTACCTGATGACTTTGTAGACATCTTATGGGACATGTCCAACCTCCTGTATATCCATCGTCATATATTGAGGACCAAATTGATGTAAACCATAAAATCTGTTGTTGACCCCCTATATAGAGATGATGGGGGTTATTTATCATTGTTTTGTCTTCGCTTTTTTGGCATAAAAAAGCCTCGAAAAAAGTTGCATTGAGTTTTTTGGGACTCACAGGACTATTTCCACCTCTTCATTAATCTGGAGTAAACCTAGAACTACTGCTCGTGCATCACCGTACAAAGCCGAGTCATGACTTGAGACTTTTGTAAAAAGTCCCATAAAAAGTCTCACAGTTACTCCAGTCCACTGCTGGTCTATGTACTGGGACTTTTTATGTATTTTGAGACTTTTTTGGGACTTTTTGAAAAAAAACACCAGACCATAAAAACATTTATTAAAGGGCCAAAGCTACTTTAATTGAATCTGATGGGTAACAGAGCTACAAAAATAGACATAGAACTGTCCCAAGGATAAATAACCCCCGATATTTGCACGATCAGTGGTGTTTTGAATGGTGGGACCTCGTAAATATTCCCATTCACTTGGTGTATTGAAAGGTACGGCATGTATACAATCACAACTCCAATCACTGCCTATGGGACTGATTGAGATAGTCAGGGACCGTACAGCCCTCGTCAGTGCTATGGCCTTAAAAGAACGTCATATATGCCCACCACACCTTCCCACCACTTCTTCTTCCCACCACTCCTTCTTCCCACCACCACTTCTTCCCACCATACCTTCCCACCACTTCTTCCCACCACACCTTCCCACCACTTCTTCCCACCACACCTTCCCACCACCACTTCTTCCCACCACTTCTTCTTCCCACCACACCTTCCCACCACCACTTCTTCCCACCACTTCTTCTTCCCACCACACCTTCCCACCACACCTTCCCACCACCACTTCTTCCCACCACTTCTTCTTCCCACCACACCTTCCCACCACCACTTCTTCCCACCACTTCTTCTTCCCACCACACCTTCTCACCACTTCTTCTTCCCACCACTTCTTCTTCCCACCACACCTTCCCACCACCACTTCTTCCCACCACTTCTTCTTCCCACCACACCTTCCCACCACTTCTTCTTCCCACCACTTCTTCTTCCCACCACACCTTCCCACCACTTCTTCTTCCCACCACACCTTCCCACCACTTCTTCTTCCCACCACCACTTCTTCCCACCACACCTTCCCACCACTTCTTCTTCCCACCACTTCTTCTTCCCACCACACCTTCCCACCACCACTTCTTCCCACCACTTCTTCTTCCCACCACACCTTCCCACCACTTCTTCTTCCCACCACTTCTTCTTCCCACCACACCTTCCCACCACTTCTTCTTCCCACCACACCTTCCCACCACTTCTTCTTCCCACCACTTCTTCTTCCCACCACACCTTCCCACCACCACTTCTTCCCACCACTTCTTCTTCCCACCACACCTTCCCACCACTTCTTCTTCCCACCACTTCTTCTTCCCACCACACCTTCCCACCACTTCTTCTTCCCACCACACCTTCCCACCACTTCTTCTTCCCACCACTTCTTCTTTCCACCACTTCTTCTTCCCACCACACCTTCCCACCACTTCTTCTTCCCACCACTTCTTCTTCCCACCACCACTTCTTCCCACCACACCTTCCCACCACTTCTTCTTCCCACCACCACACCTTCCCACCACTTCTTCTTCCCACCACTTCTTCTTTCATGCATCAGACTTCCCATTTCTCATTATCACTGAAGGTTCCAGGGGTTCACCTCCCATTTATAACCTATCCCGGAAATACTGTAGGTGATATTTGTTGCCTATTGGTCAACCTCTTGAACTCTTTATGGTCTAAAGCCTCTTGAGCAAAATTAAAACCAAAGCTAAACATAAACTCCCGTCAAACCCCGGTCATACAAACAGAAGTCGTCCATCTGTAGTGTTCCCCACATTCATTGCCTATCTCGAGCTTCATCTCCTAGACTTACCATCGGCTGACAAAGTAGAGTGATGACTTGTTAGCTCCAGCTTTCAATGAGATATAGGCCTCCTTATGCTTCAATTAGTCACGGGAGGCACATGGCTTGTGTCCTCACAAATTAACAAGGAAGTGCTGCCTCGTATCAGCTTGACAGGCCGGGTCCGCTCCGAGGGACTGTGAAGGATAACTTTGTTTAGAGCGGCATTCCATTAGAACCTCACTTACGCTCATGGTGGATACATCATCGAGGTCTCCGGTGGATTCTGTTTGCTTAATGCAAAAGAAATAGTCACTCAATTATTTAAAGGCATTTGCCAATTACAGGGTGAATGTGATGATTCTGCCCAGAAATAACGAGAATGTTCTTGTGTTCTCTAACGTCTGCAGAAGCTGGAGGCCAAGCGTCCATCCCTCTGCCAAGTCCAGGGCTCTCCTCTTTCATTTAGCAAGAAGGAAAACATTTGTCTACCTCGTTTCCAACCTTTAAGTGCACAAATTGCTTTCTCTAATAACTACGATTTTTTGGAAGAACCCAAGTTGCACCAGGACAGGAACCATCAGTAGCAGCGGACAGATGTAGACACGTCAACACGGTGTCAGTCTACGACTCGGGACAATGTCAGACATTTTTCTCTTGTTTCAGACTCTCCGATATATTTCAATAATTGTCACCGATCCGTGTGATATTACCCCCCTCTCTATAAATTACCCATAATTCTGTGTGATATTACCCCCCTCTATATAAAATACCCATAATTTGTGTGTGATATTACCCCCCTCTCTATAAATTACCCATAATTCTGTGTGATATTACCCCCCTCTCTGTAACTTACCCATAATTCTGTGTGATATTACCCCCTCTCTGTAACTTACCCATAATTCTATGTGATATTACCCCCCTCTCTGTAACTTACCCATAATTCTGTGTGATATTACCCCCCTCTCTATAAATTACCCATAATTCTATGTGATATTACCCCTCTCTCTATAACTCTCCCATAATTCTGTGTGATATTACCCCCCTCTCTGTAACTCTCCCATAATTCTGTGTGATATTACCCCCCTCTCTGTAACTCTCCCATAATTCTGTGTGATATTACCCCCTCTCTGTAACTCTCCCATAATTCTGTGTAATATTACCCCCCTCTCTATAACTCTCCCTTAATTCTGTGTGATATTACCCCCCTCTCTGTAACTCTCCCATAATTCTGTGTGATATTACCCCCCTCTCTGTAACTCTCCCATAATTCTGTGTGAAATTACCCCCTCTCTGTAACTCTCCCATAATTCTGTGTAATATTACCCCCCTCTCTATAACTCTCCCATAATTCTGTGTGATATTACCCCCCTCTCTGTAACTCTCCCATAATTCTGTGTGATATTACCCCCCTCTCTGTAACTCTCCCATAATTCTGTGTGATATTACCCCCTCTCTGTAACTCTCCCATAATTCTGTGTAATATTACCCCCCTCTCTATAACTCTCCCATAATTCTGTGTGATATTACCCCCCTCTCTGTAACTCTCCCATAATTCTGTGTGATATTACCCCCTCTTTCTGTAACTCTCCCATAATTCTGTGTGATATTACCCCCCTCTCTGTAACTTGCCCATAATTCTGTGTGATATTACCCCCTCTCTGTAACTCTCCCATAATTTTGTGTGATATTACCCCCCTCTCTGTAACTCTCCCATAATTCTGTGTGATATTACCCCCCTCTCTGTAACTCTCCCATAATTCTGTGTGATATTACCCCCCTCTCTGTAACTCTCCCATAATTTTGTGTGATATTACCCCCCTCTCTGTAACTTGCCCATAATTCTGTGTGATATTACCCCCCTCTCTGTAACTCTCCCATAATTCTGTGTGATTTTACCCCCTCTCTGTAACTCTCCCATAATTCTGTGTGATATTACCCCTCTCTGTAACTCTCCCATAATTCTGTGTGATATTACCCCCCTCTCTTTAACTCTCCCATAATTCTGTGTGATATTACCCCCCTCTCTGTAACTCTCCCATAATTCTGTGTGATATTACCCCTCTCTCTGTAACTCTCCCATAATTCTGTGTGATATTACCCCCCTCTCTGTAACTCTCCCATAATTCTGTGTGATATTACCCCCCTCTCTGTAACTCTCCCATAATTCTGTGTGATATTACCCCCTCTCTGTAACTCTCCCATAATTCTGTGTGATATTACCCCCCTCTCTGTAACTCTCCCATAATTCTGTGTGATATTACCCCCTCTCTGTAACTCTCCCATAATTCTGTGTGATATTACCCCCTCTCTGTAACTTACCCATAATTCTGTGTGATATTACCCCCCTCTCTGTAACTCTCCCATAATTCTGTGTGATATTACCCCCTCTCTGTAACTCTCCCATAATTCTGTGTGATATTACCCCCTCTCTGTAACTTACCCATAATTCTGTGTAATATTACCCCCCTCTCTGTAACTCTCCCATAATTCTGTGTGATATTACCCCTCTCTCTGTAACTCTCCCATAATTCTGTGTGATATTACCCCCTCTCTGTAACTCTCCCATAATTCTGTGTGATATTACCCCCCTCTCTGTAACTCTCCCATAATTCTGTGTGATATTACCCCTCTCTCTGTAACTTGCCCATAATTCTGTGTGATATTACCCCCCTCTCTGTAACTCTCCCATAATTCTGTGTGATATTACCCCCCTCTCTGTAACTCTCCCATAATTCTGTGTGATATTACCCCCTCTCTGTAACTTACCCATAATTCTGTGTGATATTACCCCCCTCTCTGTAACTCTCCCATAATTCTGTGTGATATTACCCCCCTCTCTGTAACTCTCCCATAATTCTGTGTGATATTACCCCCCTCTCTGTAACTCTCCCATAATTCTGTGTGATATTACCCCCCTCTCTGTAACTTGCCCATAATTCTGTGTGATATTACCCCCCTCTCTGTAACTCTCCCATAATTCTGTGTGATATTACCCCCTCTCTGTAACTTACCCATAATTCTGTGTGATATTACCCCCCTCTCTGTAACTCTCCCATAATTCTGTGTGATATTACCCCCTCTCTGTAACTCTCCCATAATTCTGTGTGATATTACCCCCCCTCTCTGTAACTTGTCCATAATTCTGTGTGATATCACCCCCCCTCTCTGTAACTCTCCCATAATTCTGTGTGATATTACCCCCCCTCTCTGTAACTTGTCCATAATTCTGTGTGATATTACTCCCTCTCTGTAACTCTCCCATAATTCTGTGTGATATTACCCCCCTCTCTGTAACTCTCCCATAATTCTGTGTGATATTACCCCCTCTCTGTAACTTACCCATAATTCTGTGTAATATTACCCCCCTCTCTGTAACTCTCCCATAATTCTGTGTGATATTACCTCCCTCTCTGTAACTCTCCCATAATTCTGTGTGATATTACCCCCCCCCTCTCTGTAACTCTCCCATAATTCTGTGTGATAATACCCCCCCTCTCTGTAACTCTCCCATAATTTTGTGTGATATTACCCCCCTCTCTGTAACTTGCCCATAATTCTGTGTGATATTACCCCCTCTCTGTAACTTGCCCATAATTCTGTGTGATATTACCCCCCTCTCTGTAACTCTCCCATAATTCTGTGTGATATTACCCCCCTCTCTGTAACTCTCCCATAATTCTGTGTGATATTACCCCCTCTCTGTAACTTACCCATAATTCTGTGTGATATTACCCCCCTCTCTGTAACTCTCCCATAATTCTGTGTGATATTACCCTCTCTCTCTGTAACTCTCCCATAATTCTATGTGATATTACCCCCCTCTCTGTAACTTGCCCATAATTCTGTGTGATATTACCCCCCTCTCTGTAACTTGCCCATAATTCTGTGTGATATTACCCCCTCTCTATAAATTACCCATAATTCTGTGTGATATTACCCCCTCTCTGTAACTCTCCCATAATTCTGTGTGATATTACCCCCCTCTCTGTAACTCTCCCATAATTCTGTGTGATATTACCCCCCTCTCTGTAACTCTCCCATAATTCTGTGTGATATTACCCCCTCTCTGTAACTCTCCCATAATTCTGTGTAATATTACCCCCCTCTCTGTAACTCTCCCATAATTCTGTGTGATATTACCCCCCTCTCTGTAACTTACCCATAATTCTGTGTGATATTACCCCTCTCTCTGTAACTTACCCATAATTCTATGTGATATTACCCCTCTCTCTGTAACTCTCCCATAATTCTGTGTGATATTACCCCCCTCTCTGTAACTCTCCCATAATTCTGTGTGATATTACCCCCCTCTCTGTAACTCTCCCATAATTCTGTGTGATATTACCCCCCTCTCTGTAACTCTCCCATAATTCTGTGTGATATTACCCCCTCTCTGTAACTCTCCCATAATTCTGTGTGATATTACCCCCTCTCTGTAACTTACCCATAATTCTGTGTGATATTACCCCCCTCTCTGTAACTCTCCCATAATTCTGTGTGATATTTCCCCCCTCTCTGTAACTCTCCCATAATTCTGTGTGATATTACCCCCTCTCTCTGTAACTTACCCATAATTCTGTGTGATATTACCCCCCTCTCTGTAATTCTCCCATAATTCTGTGTGATATTACCCCCCTCTCTGTAATTCTCCCATAATTCTGTGTGATATTACCCCCTCTCTGTAACTCTCCCATAATTCTGTGTGATATTACCCCCCTCTCTGTAATTCTCCCATAATTCTGTGTGATATCACCCCCCTCTCTGTAACTCTCCCATAATTCTGTTTGATATTACCCCTCTCTCTGTAACTTACCCATAATTCTGTGTGATATTACCCCCCTCTCTGTAACTCTCCCATAATTCTGTGTGATATTACCCCCCCTCTCTGTAACTCTCCCATAATTCTGTGTGATATTACCCCCCTCTCTGTAACTCTCCCATAATTCTGTGTGATATTACCCCCTCTCTGTAACTCTCCCATAATTCTGTGTGATATTACCCCCCTCTCTGTAACTCTCCCATAATTCTATGTGATATTACCTCCCTCTCTGTAACTTACCCATAATTCTGTGTGATATTACCCCCCTCTCTGTAACTTACCCATAATTCTGTGTGATATTACCCCCCTCTCTGTAACTCTCCCATAATTCTGTGTGATATTACCCCCTCTCTGTAACTTACCCATAATTCTGTGTGATATTACCCCCTCTCTGTAACTTACCCATAATTCTGTGTGATATTACCCCCCTCTCTGTAACTCTCCCATAATTCTGTGTGATATTACCCCCCTCTTTGTAACTCTCCCATAATTCTGTGTGATATTACCCCCTCTCTGTAACTTACCCATAATTCTGTGTGATATTACCCCCCTCTCTGTAACTCTCCCATAATTCTGTGTGATATTACCCCCCTCTCTGTAACTCTCCCATAATTCTGTGTGATATTACCCCCTCTCTCTGTAACTCTCCCATAATTCTGTGTGATATTACCCCCCTCTCTGTAACTCTCCCATAATTCTGTGTGATATTACCCCCTCTCTGTAACTCCTACTTATCAGAAGTATCTGAGAGCTGAACTGTTCTAGTTTCTCATGGCAACTAATGAGAGCTCAGCTTTCATTTTACCACAGCTGTATATTAAATGAAAGCTGAGCCCTGATTGGTTTCCATGGGCAACTAGAACTGTTCTGCTCTTAGATACTTCTGAAAAATTTTCCCCGATAAGCGTATGCGCCATTTTTATTTTGCGGATGTGCTTTGTCCAACAAGACAGAAAAATGTGCAGCTAAAGGGGCGATTTTCTGCTTAGTCTGATTTTGCGCCACATTTATTACTGACATGCAACACAATTCTGTCTGCGCCACATTTCTGCAGCATCAAAAAACATGGTGACATTTCCGGAGCTGCGCAGGGGGCACCAGATTCATGAAGGACCGGGGACAGTTTTGATGAATCTGGCGCCCCTGGACACTCCACAGGTAACTGCACATATTACAGACAGCACGAGTTATGATAAATGTGGGCCAATATTTTACAAAGGCAATAACATTGTAACACATAAAGGTGACCTGGAAGTTGCACAGTAGAAGATGGAACATAGATGGAGCAATTTTGGAGACTTTGGATACCCGCAGCTTTTCCAGGTGATTCCTTGGAATTGCACACGCAATTATTATTCGGTTGATAAGGGATTAGTGTCTACTATGGAAACCCCCTTTAACAGAGCTCAGGATGGTACTCAGGACACATTCATGACCACCATGCTCAGTACTATGTTCTCCAAGAAAATAAGCTTCTGCTGAAACATATTCCACCCCAATGAGAACATGTGCTGTCTTGGTCAGAAGGGCGTGAACATGTATGGGGGGGGGGGAAGTCAGGAGCCAAACAAATATTCAGTCTAAAGCTGTTCGGCAGGAGGACCACCCAACTAATACCTAGTACATGTCAAGGGGTGGATGGGACTTCTTACAAAGAAGGGATCATATGGAAACATTTTGTTTATAGTAGTCATTGTAAGTAGTAACAACATGACGAAGACTAAGTAAGCTCAACGCGTAGAGGTATCAACGGGAGTCTTCACTTCCTGCCTGAGGTCATTGTGGAGATTAAACACGTAGTCTTCATCCTTGATAATTTGATGCATTTGGAGATTGATTCTGTAAAGTTTCTGGACATGTTGTCACAGGGACATTCCGATTCTCTTATACAACGGAAAACGGCCTAAAGTTACACGTCAACGAAAAACCAAAAACTCATAGTTTCCTGGTAACAATAATGGAATGTCTGCTTAATATTGTCCTTGGTAAGTCCAGGACACAGAGGTTTCCGCACATGACATACCGGTGGTGTTGAGGTCTTCATATGTTTCAAGTATGTTGTCGAAATGGCTTATCTACTGGAATACTGATATCCTTGTCCGGTTACCTTTGAAGCTCTGACCACTGGCAAGTTCCAGACCCTTTGTTCCTGGCCATTTGTATCAGAACAGAACAGCTTATCCATAAAGACCTGATAAGAGCTACAACCATGTAACAAAGTATGGAGATAGGCCTTGTGGGATCTAAGTCATCCTTCCGAACCATAGAGAGGGCTATAGTTTTGCTATGAAGTTGGGAGCGAGTTAATGGTGAGAGGGCCTGTCTTTAGGGCTATGTCCTGAACATGAACACAATTTTTAAAGCAGATCAAGGGCAAGTTTTTTCAAACGGAAGGAGGTCATGTAGTATATCAAAGATGAACCGAATCGTCTCGGAGATCAATCTACAATATCTGTTGTGGTTCATCGGTTATCAACAGAGAAATTCACAACTACAACTGGGAATGTTCCCCGTGATGCACAGCTATTTGACGTGTTGTCCTTGGAAAATATGCATGGATAGGATAAGAAATCATTTCCATGAATCTTTGAGCTACCTTGTAAGGCAGCTCCCTTACTATCAAGCATGACCGTCAGGAAGCCTAATGACATGATGTGCGATCAAAACCAAACCAGTATATCTATTCCAGAAGGAACACGTTCCCAGCTGTAGACAGCGCTGTTTCGGTGTCGTTGCATCTCTTCAGCACAGTGTAGGGAACTGGTTTTGCTGGAGTGAGAGGCTTTTGACTAGGGTTGGAAAGTAAGAGTTCTCCTTATGGAGACGTTGTCAATTAAGACCAACTTGTAGACGTGTGAAAAATTATAGCCATTGATGCTCCACTAGGCTTTATTAGGCTTCCTGAAGGTCATGCTTGATGTCAAGAGAGCTGCCTTACAAGGTAGCTAAAAGAGGCATGGTTTTCCTTATCCCATATCTTCCCAGAATCCCATAATGGAGGGTCAACGGCTATAATCAAGCCTACAAGGCGGCCTTAATCGTCAGTCTCCGTAAGGAGAACTCTTACTTCCCGGTCCTTGGTGCTGAACGCGGAGATGAAGCTGTTGTGTCCAGTCCGTATGAACGTACATGAGAATGGAGGATCTTTTTGTTGATGACTTTTTAGGTGTATATGTGTTACAGTGGTCCATCTGTAGTATATATTTGCATACTCTTACCCAAATGTAGGACATTATACAGCAGTATTGCTTACTTACAGGCTTTTTAGCTCACATTAACAGTACAGTATGGGAAAATAGAGCAGATAATCATCAATGTGTCACAAGTCATTAGTAGGATCCCGTGTGGTTAGAATGTGGTGCGCTAGGGCTGGTAATTCAGACACGCTCGATTTTGTTATTTCTTATACATGCATCTGCTATTTACTATGTATGTGACCGCAATGTACGCCCCGTCCAAAAGGCTCCGACCCGATGAACCGTGAGGTTGTCAGAAATAATTAATTTAATATGGGCCTTCAGATTTACTGATTTCCCACTTTCCTGACAAGTATGTCTTTATCTTATGGGCTTTGCCAAACCAACTTTCTAAAAAAATACAAATTCGGAATATTCCCTTTTCCGAGAGAAATACTTCACAGCGTGGTTATGGATATTTACATAGCGGTCTTATTATTAAACCATATGTTATGCACATAACTTATGGACTCAGATCCAGGATAATGATAATAAGTGGTATGATACGGTTTAAATGTCAACCAGTGCAGGGGCCAAACTTCACAGAGGGGAATGAGTAGACCCAATGGGGCACATTTACTTACCTGGTCCCTGCGTGATCCCCGAGGTGCGTTGTCCGCTGGAATCCACATCTGCCACGATTCATGAAGATCGTGCGCCTGATATCCTGCATGTGTCGCTTCCCTGCTCAGGTCCCCGGAGTTCACCTTCTTCTTCCCGGTGCATGTAAGTGCATTGTCCGTGTATAATGCGCTGTGCGGGGAGTCACTAAGATCCTGCGCCCGATATCCTGCATGTGTCACTTCCCCGCTCAGGTCCCTGGAGTTCACCTTCTTCTTCCTGGTGCATGTAAGTGCATTGTCCGTGTGTAATGCGCTGTGCGGGGAGTCACTAAGATCCTGCACCTGATATCCTGCATGTGTCACTTCCCCGCTCAGGTCCCCGGAGTTCACCTTCTTCTTCCTGGTGCATGTAAGTGCATTGTCCGTGTATAATGCGCTGTGCGGGGAGTCACTGAGATCGTGCCTCCGATATCCTGCATGTGTCGCTTCCCCGCTCAGGTCCCTGGAGTTCACCTTCTTCTTCCTGGTGCATGTAAGTGCATTGTCCGTGTATAATGCGCTGTGCGGGGAGTCACTAAGATCGTGTGCCTGATATCCTGCATGTGTCGCTTCCCCACTCAGGTCCCCGGAGTTCACCTTCTTCTTCCTCGTGCATGTAAGTGCATTGTCCGTGTATAATGTGCTGTGCGGGGAGTCACAAAGATCGTCCACCCGATATCCTGCATGTGTCACTTCCCTGCTCAGGTCCCCGGAGTTCACCTTCTTCTTCCTGGTGCATGTAAGTGCATTGTCCGTGTATAATGCGCTGTGCGGGGAGTCACAAAGATCCTGCGCCCGATATCCTGCATGTGTCGCTTCCCTGCTCAGGTCCCCGGAGTTCACCTTCTTCTTCCTGGTGCATGTAAGTGCATTGTCCGTGTATAATGCGCTGTGCGGGGAGTCACTAAGATCCTGCGCCCGATATCCTGCATGTGTCGCTTCCCTGCTCAGGTCTCAGGAGTTCACCTTCTTCTTCCTGGTGCATGTAAGTGCATTGTCCGTGTATAATGCGCTGTGCGGGGAGTCACTAAGATCCTGCGCCCAATATCCTGCATGTGTCACTTCCCCGCTCAGGTCCCCGTAGTTCACCTTCTTCTTCCTTGTGCATGTAAGTGCATTGTCTTGCGACACAAATTGCCGTGCATAGTCCGAATCCGTTGGATTGGCCGACGGCCCGCCCCCCTCCCCCCCCGATTTGTGTCGCGTGAAAGCCGGTGCCGATGCGCCAAAATCCGATCGCATGCGCCAAAAATCCTTTCTAAATGCGGCGTACATCGGAAATCGTCGGGTATTCCAACGATAGTGCGGACCGCGGACCCTTAGTAAATTAGCCCCATTGGGTTTTGGTGAGTTTGCCAAAATCACATCTTTAAAGATGGGAATAAAAATCTCACGGTGTTTCGTGTATGCCGCTCCTATGCATAACTATCTGTCTTCATTCGCAGACTACAAATCAGTCTTAACCTGATCCGTAAAACATACCGACTATTTGTCAATAAACATTTGCTGGTTTAGCAAATATTAAATAGAAACTATTATAGAGGTAGGGCCAGACTACACAAGAAGCATTTGTAGTCTGTTGCTATGGAGATGGAGAGCCATAGATATAAAACATAGGATAGTTTAAACAGTTGTATCATTTTTTTCCTATTAGGAGGTTGTGAATCCTCCTAAAATGATACAAGTGCAGATCGGATATTAAATGGACCGAGGAAATTGTTAGCTTTAGACTCGAAGGAGATTAGGAAAATCTGACTTTCTCCATCCAAGAAGAGTGTTTGTCCAGGAGCCATTATAGCCAATAGGACCACAGACAACCATGTCTAAGGGTGCCACTATTTTTGTATATCTTACCATTCTCAATTAGTAGAAAACTACCGGACTTGACTGATTGGGGGTCATTTACTAAGGGCCCGATTTGCGTTTTCCCGACATGTTACCCGAATATTTCCGATTTGCGCCAATTTCCCCTGAATTGCCCCGGGTTTTTGGTGCACACGATCGGATTGTGACGCATTGGCGCTGGCATGCATGCAACGGAAATCGGGGGCGTGGCTGAACGAAAACCCAACGGATTCGGAAAAACCGCCACATTTAAAAAAAAAAAAGTGTTGCGGAGCTTGCACTTACCTTCACTAGGAATAGGCCGGTGAACTTGAGTGCGTTCCGATGCTCTTCAGCGCAGCAGCGCCACCTGGTGGACGTCGGAGGAACTGCCTTAATGAATCCCGGCCGGACCCGAATCCACTGCAGAGACCGCGCTGCTGGATCGCAAATGGACCGGGTAAGTAAATCTGCCCCTATATGTCTTTTAGAAGCTCCTGATTTCCATCAAGAGGACAACTATGAGATGCACCCATTTACAGTTCTGCAGATGCTACAGTAGCTCTCAGACTCCCTCAACAATGTGGCGAGTCTTAGGGGGTTGTAAAGTGAATTCAGTATGGGAGGTCCCTCAGAAACCTGGCGTGCAACCTATGGAGACCTATCAAGATTCAGAAGATGTTTCCTTGCCATTTTTAGGAGGTCTAAGCCTTGGGAAAATATCACCTTCCTACTGGAACCTATCAGGGCAAATATGGCTTTTGGCTGGGGTCTATATTTGTGCTGTAAACCCAGACAAGGTAACGTTAAATATCTAGAGTGGACATGAGTGTGGGCTGGAGAGCTGGACCTTGGCTTGGTCTACTGGCAGAAGATCTAGAAGGTAAGGACTATGTTTGGGGGCCACAGACCACACAGTGATTTCTCCTTTCTGCCACCACGATGGATGAATATTAGGTAGAGTGTAAAGAGCCGGCTGGCATGATGGTCGGAGCTGTCACTAGTAGATGTGTCCAGCTGGGCTTCTTCAGCCCGGAGACTCACAATAGCTCGAGTGTACTGCCGTGTCAGCACTACAGATCAGCTCCCTCACCATGGAGGCCATGCAAGTGAGACTTTATGAAGAGCCGATCCATGAACATGAATTTGCTTATTTAAATAGAAGGGTGAACGTAGCGAGGCCGAGCTCCGAGCCGTAACAAGCGGACACCTGGTCTGCATTAACTCTCACTAATCCAAAATCTGGGGGAGGCAGAATTATATAGGAGCAGCCTCTTAACTATTCCGAAGGCAACACTTTTTGCTACAAAAAAAAGTATAATATTTAAGTACAGACAGTCCCCTACTTAAGAACATTCGACTTACATACGACCCCTAGTTACAAACGGACCTCTGGTAATTGGTAATTTACTGTACTTTAGTCCTTGGCTACAATAATCAGCTGTAACAGTTATCACAGGCGTCTGTAATGAAGCTTTATTGTTACTCCTGGTTCTGATGACAATCCAACATTTTTAAAATCCAATTGTCACAGAGACCAAAAAAGTTCTGGCTGCGATTACAATGATAAAATATACAGTTCCGACTTACATACAAACTCAACTTAAGAACAAACCTACAGACCCTATCTTGTATGTAACCCGGGGACTGCCTGTATAATTTAAAAAACTAGTTGAAAAATTTTTTTTAAAAATCATAAAATATTTCGATTTTATGTTAATTTAAAAAAAAACAAAAAAAGGAAACTGTTACTCAAAAATTTCTGTAAAAATATTAAAAAAAACTGATAATAGATTTACAGGCAGTCCCCTACTTAAGGACACCCGACTTACAGACGACCCCCCCTAGTTACAGACAGACCCCTCTGCCCAATGTGATGGGAAGATCTCTGGATGCTTTATTTTAGTCCCAGGCTGCAATTGTCAGCGGTAAGTGTCTGTAATGACATTTAATTGATAAATCTTGTTCCCATTACAGCAAAAAAATTTTAAAAAATCCATTTTTAAAAATTTTTTGTCGCTGGGACAAAAAACAAAAATTTGCCGGAAGCTACATTTATAAACTATACAGTTCCGACTTACATACAGATTCAACTTAAGTACAAACCTAAAGGACCTATCTTGTACGTAACTCAGGGACCACCTGTATATTGTGGCACAAAAACATCCACTCTTTTTTTTTACGAAAACACTATTCTAATTGTGACACTTTCTATTTATAAAAGTAACGTTTAACAATGCTAAGAATTATAATACAGTACGCAAAAAACATTAACCTATAAAGGCCCATTTTTCAGTCACTTAAAAGAAAAGAAGACAACAAAAAAAAACTGAAAAGATCAACAGAAACAATTTTTCAATTTATCCAACAATTTATTCATAACAATACAAATTGCAAAAATAAAAAAAATACATAAAATTTAGTAAAATGTAATAAAAATGAAACCGATCTCCTGTTCATGAACCGAATCGGGGCCAAAATTGTGGCCTGGGTTTTAAGTGGGATCTACCATTATTTTCTCATAAATCCTTGGTAAAACATGGCCGTGCACCACAGAAGAGTAAACACTGGTTACCGTTCACTTTCTGGCATCATGTTCTGTGTTCATTTACATTGGATTTACAGCAGTTTGGTCAAAAACCGCAGAAATATTATGTTGAGGGTTTAAATTTTTAAATAGAGTTTGGATTTTCCCGAGACTACAGAATGGATGATTGATCCCTAGGATGAACCCTCACTGCCATACGCTGGGCCTTCTTCAGGTTCCTCCATAGATAAGTTGGACAATACAATGACCGCCATAATCTCGGTAGTGGTTTGGCATTTTTGGTAGTGTCTGGTCTTACGGCTCAGGACTGAGCTCCTTCCCGGGGCAGCTGGATCACTCACAACCTGATCCTAATGACCAGTCCTAAGGAAAGATCATCCATTTTCTTGTGTCAAGTCATCCTAAGTCATCCCGAAAATTATCGATTTGCGCCGAATTGCCACGGGTTTTTGGCGCACGTGATCGGATTGTGGCGCATCGGCGCCGGCATGCATCGGCGGAAATCGAGGGGTGTGGCCATCGGAAAACCAGACGGATTCGGAAAAACCGCCGTATTTTTTAACAAAATGTGTCACTCGACACGCACTTACCTGCACCAGGAATAGGATTATGAACTTCAGAGAACTCCGACGGACTTCAGCGCAGCAGCGACACCTGGTGGACATCGGGCGCACTACCTTAGTGAATCCCGGTAGAACCCAAATCCTCCTGTGAGAACGCGCCGCTGGATCCCAACTGGACCGGGTAAGTAAATCTGCCCCAATGTGTAGTAAAATAAGTCTGCTTTTTATTTTTTGGCTAAACAAACCTCCTCTTCCAAATGGTATAAACAACTATTTGGTTTTCCAGATTTAATGATGGGGGTTCTTAACCTTCAAAAATAACTCTTTAAGAAAGGTTTCCTACATGAAAAGCTTCCGGCAAAACTTCCATCTACCCAAATATACAGCAATCACCTGTGATCTGGGGGAAATCTTGTGCTAACTTTCCCAACAGTGCCCCCAAAGGTAAAATCTAGCATTACATGTGCTCATTCAAATCAATGGGCCGTGTAATCCAGACCAGGTCAAGTCCTCCAGCTGGAGAGATATTGTTATTATCGCACTTTGGCCAAGAAATGAGTAGTATAACTAGTCCAATGATATGTGGCCACAAGTAACCTTAAAGGGAACTTACCACCACGAATCTATCTATAGATCGGGTGGTAGGTGGATCAATAGGATGTGAGGATAGCCCTATTGATCCACCTCCTATTGATCCACCTACTACCCGATCTACCTTTATGGGTAGATTTGTGGTGATAGGTTCCCTTTAAGTAAAAATGAGTCCAATTACTTATCGGACTCATTCCTGATTATAGTTTCCGGCACCTGTGGTCCATTGCGCGTAGAATGCGATTTGGGACCACCCAAAGGTCCTTATGGTTTGATGTTTTAGTGTCACAAATAACCCTTTATCGAGTGCCTTTGTGCCCGCTAGTAAAGTAAAAAATCTTTATACTTACCTTGTTCCGATCCTCCCTGTGCCTGCGCAGTCCCAGAGTAAAGCTGGTGAACTACACTGTGCATGCCCCGGGGTGCACTGCTCCATCTTCAGTAAAGTTCTTTGCGGATGCGAGGAGCACTAGAGATGGGTCCAATTGGGCACATCGGACCCATCTCTAGGTAAGCATAAAGGCTTTTTTTTGTAAAGTCCACAGCAGAAAAATATGTCCCAAATTGCCCTGACAGCTCCTCTTTAACTGTGAAGGCACCTGGGATACTAGGAACCAGCTAAGTATTGACTTCAGACTATTTTTAAAGATAACTTTGCATTTGACAACCAGACACCAGTTCATATGGACCAGTTGCCCAATGACTGTCACAAAAGTTTCCTTTTAGCGTGAAATGGCCTAAAAAAATTACTGTACGTTGCTGTTGTGGTTTGTACCAGGGTGGAGAAGTCCTGGAATCTTAAAGGAAATCTACCACCAGGATAATGAATTGTAAACCAAGCACACTGACATACTAGTGAGTGCCCCCTCTGGTAGGTTCTGCTTTTCTTTTAGCTTCTTAGGACCTTATGATTACAAGAAAAAGGTTTCACAAATTATGCAAATGAGCTTTTGGGGCTCCAGACTCTATAGATGTCAATGGAACTTGGAGCCCCAAAGGCTCACCTGCATAATTTTTAAAACCTCTCTTTTTAAAAAACAAAGCCATACGAAGCTACAAGAAGAGCAGATCCTTCCAGTGGGGGGCACACACCGGTATCTCAGTGTGCTTGGTTTACAATCCTTCATCCTGGTGGTAGATTTCCTTTAAATGCCTAAAAACTAAGAAACATTGACTATTGTACTTGACTCCTACTCAGGTTCCCATCGCACCGTAACCCTACAATGAGTAACAAACCAGCTAATCCATCAATAACCCGGCACACGTAGGGGGAACATTACTTAATGCACACTACGAGAAGCCTCACTCTCACCATTATGTAATATTTTGGCACGTTGAACGCCCCTTACAAAGCACTTTGGGTTTTCTTTTCTTCCTTTAACTTAATACAAAATGAATTACTTTCAAGATAAGGAAAATAGACAGCAACTCCAACACTTGGTTACGTATGCACTTAACTTTCCAGCCAGACTGACTTATTTATTTTCTTGAATCCCTTCCAGTTCTACGGATGCGTATCAAAGAGGTGAAGACTGAGAACGGAGATCTGAAACTCATCGCGGCCCAGAAGAAGAAGAAGGTCCTAAAAGCTGGGAAACTCAAGAGGAAGGAGTTCCGTAAACTCGTCCTGTACATCAAAAACGCGGTGGAATGCCAATGTCCTCAGCTGGACAACTTGAGCGGGAGCTTCCTTATCATGGGCCGGAAGGTAGAGAATAAGCTGTTACTCACCGCCATCTACAAGTGGGACAAGAAAAGCAAAGACATGAAGTACGCGGTGAACTTCATGTTCACCTATCCGTGTTCTGAGTCTCTCTCTCACGGCACACACATAGGATCCTTCCGCTAAGGTCAAAATATTCCCAGAACTTTCCATGATGCCTTTACCTAGCCTTACCAAATGGACTTTATATTTTTAGCAATAGCAGTAACATAGCATACTCAGCTTCAAATAAGAAAATACGAGTTTTTAGGGTAATCATACTGATGATACGGCTGAGAGGGTGAAGAATGTGATCACTGCAAGACAGGTCAACGGGAGAAGGACGGACACTGAATGCAGAACTTCCGACTGGAAACTCAATGTACAAGTACAGCAGAATACCTGGAACAATAAGTCTAACATTGTCACGGGGCTTAAAAGCAGCAGTTTATCGTTCCCTTAGGCAAAACGCATTAAGACTTAAGCCCGCAGTGGCGAAAGCGAAATATACTATTTACAGGAAGGCGGCGGAGTCGGGACTGGGCGAATGTTCTCCGATAAATTATAGTCTGACGTCAGATTCTCATGCCAGGAAACTGTGTTACATGAATATGTATCCACAGATAAGAAATATGATCACGGCCATTATTATATTTTACAGTCTTTCAGAATTTCCATTAAAAGATTTAACTTTCTTCCTTCTGACAGATCAACCAAGATAGAAGTTTGTGTGGGGCCCAGTGGTTAAGGGGATTCCACTTAGAGTTTAAAGTACCCAGCGTAGGATTATAGGAAGGTCAAATAAGGTAAGTACACAAAGACCAAGAAAGTAGAAAGTGGAGACCAGGACTAGACGTTGACCAAATGTTTTCAGATAGACCGAAGAAAGGCTCAGCCAAGCAATCACAAGTTTCCCATAGGGATAGCCATTGAGAAACTCTACTGGTGGCATCTCAAAGCATGGACGGTGACGGAATTCCTCATGCCCAGACCTTCTCCCACCGTCCCCCTACATCATACGTCAGATGGAAGTTGGGAGATCCATCTGCACATAAATCTGTCAGCTTGTCCCAACAAAATCTGTCAGGTTTAGTTGACTTTTGTGTCATATTTATAAAACAGATCTTGAAGATCCCCCCTAATTACCTTCACCAACTCCAACTCTTTGAGTGATTCCAAAGCCGTTAGAATTAATCGTCCAGTCCCTACTGTTCCCACAAAATAAGTAATGTTATTAAGCTTGGTGGGTGGGGTCAGGTTATCTTCATCTTTTCAGAAACACCCACTTGACAGTAGAGGGCCTAATTAAAATTTGTGTCTCAAAATTTAGGGCAATGCTCAGAAAGAGTGGGGGATGGAGAAAAATTTCTACCTGCATCTGAATCAGTGGAGCAACACCAATTTTTTTTGTATGTAGTATATAGCTTTGGAAATGGTAAAAGGTACATGGGAAGAGTTCCATAATTTTTGGGGGGGCCTCAATACCACCCTCCATGAACCTTCATTCCACCAATGCCAGTAGAGGTCACACTATATGGGTGGCCACAGTGGAAGGGGGGGTCTCTTCTGAGTTTCTATCTGACCTTGGATCCTTGTTAAGCTGCTATCTTTGAAGAAGCCTAACCCTAACCTCCAATATTAGGATCTACCACCCATCAATGACCTAGTCCTATAGGACCGGTGATCCTTCATGATTCCTTTTCTCTTGGAACCATGATGTCCTCTGATATGTCACTGTCACCACTAGGCAAAATGGGGGAAAAAAACATTTATTCAGGCCACGGTACACAATGTCCAAGTACAACACTGATGGATCACACATTTAAGGTAGAAAATGTTCATTTGGAGTTACCACAGCCCCTCAGAGCTCCAGCATCACTTCTCCCGCAGGATTTTAGCCACGCCTCCTGCCTCTTCCACCTCTCCTCCTGTTCAGCAGTGCAATGGAGGGGCGTAGCGCGCAAGTGCAAGTATCCCCATGAGCAGGGTGACGTCACCAACCCTAGGGCATAGTTGTGTATGCTCAATCACGCATTTAGGTGGTAGATTTCTTACAAGTGCATGTCACCAGCCAGGAAGTTAAAAAAGGCACTCCAGCAAAAAAAAAATTCCCTTCCCTGCATCTCTGTTGTTCAACCTACTCTTTGCCCTCATCAGACACCATCTTTATTACTATATTGCTCTTTACGTGGTTTGTTTTTATCATTTTCATGATGCCTCAGCACAGCATCACATGGGCAGCTAGATATAGTCTAATCTTTGCCTGCTAGGTTAAAATTGCTGTAGTCCATTTTTCTATAGCCACCTTAAGAACATAAGTATATAGTCAGGGAGGCTATAACTGTGTATAATCAGTAGTAGATGTGAAAGGAGCTTGTGCTGCCTCTTTGGAGAGACTTTGGGGTTAAGGACATGCACTTGCATCAGCGAGGGAACCTATTGCATAAGATGATGACACAACCCAATGGAAAGACATGTGGTTTATGGGGGGTCTCCATGAGATCACATAACCCAACTGAAGAGAAACAACTGAATAAGCTAACACTGGCTGAATTATATACATTGGGGTATACAGAGGGGCGGAGTAAGGTCAACCTTAGCTGTTCACCATAGCATGTGCCAGTGGTCGCCCCTACTTTAGGTACTTTCTCTACTCCATCCAAAATGTCTTGCAGTGAAAAACACTTAGAAAGGAAGTAAATTTCTCCTCTGCTCATTTGATTGTCCTATGATCCTTAACCTCCTGTCTCCTCCCCTCCTGGTTCGGCATTGGTATAGAATGGAATACAAAGAGTTTGTATCTCCACAATCTGATTGGTTTGTGATGAATGTAATTATTTAAAGGGGGTAATAAATGTATCCATTATCTGGATTGGTTTTTAAAACTTTTTGTTGATTGCATTTCCAGTGCTCGGAAATTTGTTACAATTGTGATTTAAAGTCAAACAGTAAGAAATACCAATGTGATGATGAGCAAACACTTTATCCAGAAACAAAATTGCGATATTGTCCCCTAATCACATCTGACATGCATCCACGTCCCCTCTATCCACTTTCCTCCTCTATAACACTTGGGCCAATTCTTACCACATCCTGCAGTTCCTCGGGGGTGGAGTCTCATGCACCGTTTCTTATAAGCTATTGCTCCAAGTCCCTTCGCTAATGAGAATATCTGACATGCATCCACGTCCCCTCTATCCAAGTATTAAAGACCTGGTATTAGTTTCCTCCTCTATAACACTTGGGCCAATTCTTACCACATCCTGCAGTTCCTCGGGGGTGGAGCCTCATGCACCATTTCTTATAAGCTATTGCTCCAAGGCCCTTTGCTAATGATAATATTTCTAGCTAATCAAATTACTGTAGTCGATTATTTTGGGAAGCATTTATGGCGCCTTTGCTGTTCTTATGTGTAAATGTATATATATTCAGAATTGTATCTAATATATGATATGGGGCATATATGACTCCATACAGAACCTATGTCCCATGCATGTTCACCAGCACATTGGTACTACTTCTGCCTGCATTGTACTTCACAACCGACTCTGTCCCTTACAGAATACGTTTAATCATGTAATATTGTGTGCCTTTATCAAGTTTTGAAGTAAATTATTTCATACCGTGGCTTGTCCTTACTTTTCATACACTTGTACTCCTAAAGATGGGACTGGTCCTTTAAACCACCTCTATCTCTAGTGTAACATAATATATTGGTGGGGTGCTGGGTGTGTGCCCCCCCTCGGATCACCTATTGATGACCTATCCAATGCACAGGCAATTAAAAAAATTAGAACGAGAAAATCCTTTTAACTCAACTGCCCTTTAAATAATCCCACCCATAATAAACCCACCCTTTATAGTGGGTACAGAAAGTATTCACACCCCTTTAAATTTTCACTCTTTGTTGCATTGCAGCCAAATAGTAAAATCAAAAAAAGTTCCTTTTTTGCTAATAAATGTACACTCCGCCCCCATCTTGATAGTTTTGCTAATTCATTAATTAAACAAGAACAACTGAAATATCACATGGTCAATGAAACAGAGAGTAAAAAAATTTAAAGGGAAAGTACTCAGACCCCTTTAAAGGGATCCTGTTACCAGAGACCTAATTTTCACTAACGACAGGTTACAGAAGCCCATTACACCTGCATTGCAAAAATGTATTTCTGCCTTTTCTCTGCATTTGCATTACAACATATTTTATATACATATATAATTCTGAACATTGTGTGTTATAACTTACCTTGACAGAATCCTCTGTGTAGTCCCAGGGTTTGGGCTTTGGTTTCGATGCATTTAAAAATGCATGTGACTTGTCTGTGCTGCAGACTCCTCAGCTCTCAGCCCCCACCTTTGTGCTCTTGTACAGCTCTTCCTTCTGGCTCACAGCCTGGTGATCTGACATCAGTGAAGGGGGGGGGGGGAGTAGCTGTACAGGAGCACAAAGGTGGGGGCTGAGAGCTGAGGAGTCTGCAGCACAGACAAGTCACATGTTGTTTTTTGAAATGCATTCAAACCAATGCCCAACCCCTGGGACTACACAGAGGATTCTGTCAGGGTGCAAGGTAAGTTATAACACACAATTATATTGTAATGCAAATGCTTAGAAAAGGCAGAAAGACAGATGTGTAATGCAGGTGTGAGGGGCTTCTGTAACCTGTTTATAGTGAAAGTGACAGGTTCCCTTTAAAGTGGTCTGAATACTTTCTGTAGCCACTTTATTACAGGAGGGGGCGCCGTTCTATAGCTTGCCTCAGGTAGCTGAGAGTTTGCATTCACCCTCGCGGAGGGGACCTACCTAAGTAGACACCAATGTTATAAATCTTACAAGGTTAATAGGGACTCGATTACACATTTGGGGGCCCCGGAGATTCACACCTCATATGATTTTACACTTTTATTCTGTCTTTAGAGTTTGTATTGAAATACAGACATCACATGAGCGTCTCCAGGTCTGAATTACAGGAATGTCAGACATTATCAAGTGTCCGATACAATCCGCAGGACATACTGCACTATGGTATGTGCGCCAGACATCTGGTAAGTGATAGAAGGCACAGGCTTGAGTTACATTGTAGATAACACATTATCACCTATAACCGGATGCCCCACAGCAGATGCCGGACATGGAAGCTGTACGATGCGCCACTAATAGCAAAATTACATCCCTTAAAGGGGCTTCTTACCTTAAATATTAATCACATGAGTGGAACCGATTTCTTTTAGTCTCACCTCTACTAACGCTGACACTTGGGTCCACAATCCCTGTTGTGTAAATCAAGACAGTTTAGAGAGGCAAAAAGGGGTTCACACGTTACACTGGTATCACAGCTCCTCGGGGGAGGGTCAGGCAACCTGCTCTGGCCAATCAGAGGCCTTCTCCAAGCACAGGAAGTTGGTGGTGAAAAAAATCCATACAACACAAAAGCCTCCCAAAAGGAACCCAATTACGTTCAGAAGGGTCCTCATCTTAAAAAACTCAAAACTTCTTAAAAACATTCCCAAAAAAACTGAGACCAGAACTCGGAGCCTATGAGACTTGTATCGATAAATGCAAAACTTGTGACATCTTACTCCCTGAATCTAAGACATAAACTTCTAACGCAACAAACGAAACATTCTCCATAATCTCCTTTATCTAGTCCGGTTCTGATGTTGTCATCTCCTAGAGCCCCCGGTCCCTACCATCTATGGGTCACGCTACACAGACATTAAGGGGGTCATTTATCTTTTCCTTCCGTTATTTTGCGCCTATTTTGCACTTTTTTGGAATGTTACGTCTCAATTTTTTTATTTGTCATTACATTACACCTCTTTATAGATGTTTGCGCCCGATTTATTATACTATTGCTCCTATATAGGCGCAAATAATTGCGCAATAACGCTCTAGCCCTGACCGTGCTTAGGAAAGTCAATGGAGTGATTTGCGCAACAATTTTTTTTTTAAGGCGCAAAAAAATCCTGCATTTCACAAAGAGCCAAAACGACAAAGACAAATCAGGTGCAAAAAATAGACTCACAACAGGCGCAAAATGAGCGCAGAGAAGGGCGAAATAAGATAAATGACCCCCTAAGGCGGTCCCACCAATAAGGACATGTGCAATTCAACACTTATTCCCATTGAACAAATTACTAAAACACACCCAGACCGTTTGGGGGAACTACTGGATCTTGAAACTCAGCAACAGCCTCAACGAGACTCTGCAAAGAGTCTGAAAAGAACCACGACCACCGATGGAGTCACCTATGGCGACCAGATGGCACCCGAAACATCAACCAAAGCCACACGAGGGGACACTCAGGGCGACCAGACGACATCCGATTTATTAAAAACTCTATAACTTGCTGGTCCTTTCTCCAGATACATCATCATGTTCTACCCCGGAGACACAACCGTCCCCAGCGGACTCTCTGATGTGTCCACCATCAGTATCTGTGCACCAGGTGATTATACTGTAGTATATAATAGGGATGTATAGCTCCCTATAGAATACTGCTTACATGTTCATCAAGTTACAATATTTGATTCTTTCATGTCACAGTTTACTTTATCTTTTCCTATATATACAGATGGTCCCCTACTTAAGAACGCCCGACTTACATACGACCCCTAGTTACATACGGATCTCTGGATGTTGGTAATTATTGTACTTTAGTCCTAGGCTACAATAATCAGCTATAACAGTTATCACAGGCGTCTGCAGTGAAGATCTATTCTTAATCCTGGTTCTTATGACAAGCCAACATTTTTAAAATCCCATTGTCACAGAGGCCAAAAATAATTTTGGCTGGCATTACAATGATAAAATATACAGTTCTGACTTACATACAAATTCAACTTAAGAACAAACGTACGTTGTGCATAACCCCGGGACTGCCTGTGTACAGTGTATTTGCTTTTTCCATATTGTAGTGATCATTTTTATCAGAATGCTCTCTCTTCTTGGTGTGCATGGGGCTTAAGTGTTACAACTCATTCTCCCTTCACTGTTACATTGTTACTTCTGTTCTGTGCTCCCTAATGATTGCACCCAGGGAAGCCCTAGATATGTAGCAGGTTCTGAAGGTTTGTTCTGAAGTTGAATTTGTATGTAAGTCGAAACTGTATATTTTATAATTGTAATTCGAGGCAAATTTTTATTTTGGCCCCAGTGACAATTGGAGTTTCAATTTTTTTTGCTGTAATTGGACCAAAGATTATGAATAAATCTTCAGTACAGACACCTTACAGCTGATCATTGCAGCCTGGGGCTATAGTAACATCCAGAGAGGTCACCAGAGGTCAGAGGGGTCTGTCTGTAACTAGGGGTCGTCGGGTGTCCTTAAGTAGGGGACCGCCTGTATTAGTAAAACAAGCACAGAGAAGCCTCCATCCAATATTTACATTATTTTTTTAACTACAGCTTAATAAATTCCTATGTATATTTTCTTTGATTCTATGATTTATTGTCTACAGGTTGTCCAGCTATTTCTTCTTAAATATACATATCCACATTTTTTTGAATACAGTATTTTTCGGACTATAAGGCACACCGGATTATAAGGCGCACCATCAATAAATGCCTGCTAAAACATCTACGTTCATATATAATGCGCACCAGATTATAAGGATGAATGACCAGCAGGTGGCAGACCTGTGCACAGTTCAAGGCAGCTGCTGTCTGTAAGTATGGTTCATATATAAGGCGCACGGGACTATAAGGCGCACCATCAATAAATGCCTGCTAAAACATCTAGGTTCATATATAAGGCACACCTGATTATAAGGATGAATGGCCAGCAGGTGGCAGACCTGTGCACAGTACAAGGCAGCTGTTGTCTGTAAGTACGGCTCATATATAAGGCACACTGGACTATAAGGCGCACCTGATATAAGGATGAATGACCAGCAGGTGGCAGACCCGTGCACAGTTCAAGGCAGCTGTTGTCTGTAAGATAGATAGATAGGAGATAGATAGATAGGAGATAGATAGATAGGAGATAGATAGGAGATAGATAGATAGATAGGAGATAGATAGATAGGAGATAGATAGATAGGAGATAGATAGATAGAGAGATAGATAGATAGATAGATAGATAGATAGGAGATAGATAGATAGATAGATAGATAGATAGATAGGAGATAGATAGATAGGAGATAGATAGATAGATAGATAGATAGATAGATAGATAGGAGATAGATAGATAGATAGATAGATAGATAGGAGATAGATAGATAGATAGGAGATAGATAGATAGGAGATAGATAGATAGATAGATATGAGATAGATAGATAGATAGATAGATAGATAGATAGATAGATAGATAGATAGATAGATAGATAGGAGATAGATAGATAGATTTAGATCTTAGTCCTGACACATTTATACTACAGGTCACCACCATAAGTCCCTATTCCCTATGACATCACAGGTCACTTACCTTGAGTCTTCTATGTCCTGGATGATAAGATATCAGACTCTGTGTGATCCGTGTGTCACATGGAGAGGTTTCCAGGACTTGTGTATGAGATCATGTTAGAGGGCGAGTGCCCTGAGATACACTCACAGGATAAATATAGACGGGTGTATTAACGTGTCCGGCTGCTGAAATATCACATACATCTGCGAGAACAAAGCGTGATTTATGGATTTACTATATCTACACCTATATTATTACACGCGGTCCCCTACTTAAGGACACCGACTTACAGACGACCCTAGTTACAGACGGACCCCTCTGCACACTGTGAAATCTGGTGACCCCTCTGCCCCCTGTGACCTCTGGTGACCCCTCTGCCCCCTGTGACCTCTGGTGACCCCTCTGCACACTGTGACCTCTGGTGACCCCTCTGCCCCCTGTGACATCTGGTGACCCCTCTGCCCCCTGTGACCTCTGGTGACCTCTCTGGATGTTACTATAGTCCCCGGCTGCAATGATCAGCTGTAATGTGTCTGTAATGAAGCTTTAGTGATAATCCTTGGTCCCATTACAGAAAAAAATTTTGAAACTCCAATTGTCACTGGGGCAAAAAAAAAAATTTGTCTAGAACTTCAATGATAACATATACAGTTTCGACTTACATACAAATTCAACTTCAGAACAAACCTCCGGACCCTATCTTGTACGTAACCCGGGGTCTGCCTGTATATAATACTTCGGAGCACATGATCATAGCCAAAGTGAAACTGTCACCTTCAAATTAGAATGTAGTTCAAAATGCAATCTGCAGGCAGCATGTTATAGAGCAGGAGGAGCTGAGCACATTGTACATAGTTACCTATCTATATGCAGTATGTTATAGAGCAGGAGGAGCTGAGCAGATAATACAGTGTCCTATCTGCAGGCAGCATGTTATAGAGCAAGAGGTGCTGAGCAGATTGTACATAGTGTTCTATCTGCAGGCAGCATGTTATAGAGCAGGAGGAGCTGAGCACATTGTACATAGTTACCTATCTATATGCAGTATGTTATAGAGCAGGAGGAGCTGAGCAGATAATACAGTGTCCTATCTGCAGGCAGCATGTTATAGAGCAGGAGGTGCTGAGCAGATTGTACATAGTGTTCTATCTGCTGGCAGCAGATTATAGAGCAGGAGGCGATGAGCAGATTGTACATAGTGTCCTATCTGCAGGCAGCATGTTATAGAGCAGGAGGAGCTGAGCAGATTGTACAGAGTGTCCTATCTGCAGGCAGCATGTTATAGAGCAGGAGGAGCTGAGCAGATTGTACATAGTGTCCTATCTGCAGGCAGCATGTTATAGAGCAGGAGGAGCGGAGCAGATTGTACATAGTGTCCTATCTGCAGGCAGCATGTTATAGAGCAGGAGGAGCTGAGCACATTGTACATAGTGTCCTATCTGCAGGCAGCATGTTATAGAGCAGGAGGAGATGAGCAGATTGTACATAGTGTTCTATCTGCTGGCTAAATGATATAGAGCAGGAGGTGCTGAGCACACTGTACATGGTGTCCCATCTGAGGGGAAGAATGTTATAGAGCAGGAGGAGAGGAGCAGATTCTACTTGGTGTCCTATCTGCAGGCAGCATGTCAAAGAGCAGGAGAAGCTGTACACATTGTACATAATGTCCTATCTGCAGGTGGCATGTCATAGAGCACAAGGAGCTGAGCAGATTGTACATAATTACCTATCTGCAGGTAGCATGTTATAGAGCAGGAGGAGCTGAGCAGATTGTATAAAGTGTCCTATCTGCAGGCAGCATGTTGTTATAAAGCATAGGTAGCTGAGCAGATTGTACATAGTGTGCTATCTGCAGGCAGCATGTTATAGAGCAGGAGGAGCTGAGCAGATTGTACATAGTGTCCTATCTGCAGGCAGCATGTTATAAAGCAGGAGGAGCTGAGCAGATTGTACATAGTGTGCTATCTGCAGGCTAAATGTTATAGAGCAGGAGGAGCTGAGCAGATTGTACATAGTGTCCTATCTGCAGGCAGCATGTTATAGAGCAGGAGGAGCTGAGCAGATTGTACATAGTGTCCTATCTGCAGGCAGCATGTTATAGAGCAGGAGGAGCTGAGTAGATTGTACATAGTGTCCTATCTGCAGCAGCATGTTATAGAGCAGGAGGAGCTGAGCAGATTGTACATAGTGTCCTATCTACAGGCAGCATGTTATAGAGTAGGAGGAGCTGAGCAGATTGTACATAGTGTCCTATGTGCAGGCAGCATGTTATAGAGCAGGAGGAGCTGAGCAGATTGTACATAGTGTCCTATCTGCATGCAGCATGTTATAGAGCAGGAGGAGCTGAGTAGATTGTACATAGTGTCCTATCTGCAGGCAGCATGTTATAGAGCAGGAGGAGCTGAGCAGATTGTACATAGTGCCCCATCTGCAGGCTAAATGTTATAGAGCAGGAGGAGCTGAGCAGATTGTACATAGTGTCCTATCTGCAGCAGCATGTTATAGAGCAGGAGGAGCTGAGCAGATTGTACATAGTGCCCCATCTGCAGGCTAAATGTTATAGAGCAGTGATGGCGAACCTTTTAGCGGCCGAGTGCCCAAACTGTAACCCCAAACCCTACTTATTTATCACGAGGTGCCAACAAAAGATTAAAGAAGTAACTTATTGCTCCCTGTGCAACAACTCTCAATCATATTGGCCTCCTGAGGAGAGTAACACAGTAGAAAGATGGAAATTTGTCATCATTGTAGCTTCTTTCCAGTGTCCCTCTGTACACAGAGAATCGTGGGGCAGCAGGAGGTCCTCCAAAGATAATTCGGCCCTGTCTAATTCTCCCTCTTCCTACAGTAGCAAGGTAAGTATCAAAATATGTCTGAAAGCTGCATCTTTTAAGTTGCTTGTAACTGCAGGAAGATTCTTGTCTGGTGTGCTGGGGCGATGGCTTGGGTGCCCATATAAAGGGTTCTGAGTGCCGCCTCTGGCACCTGTGCCTTAGGTCCGCCACCACTGTTATAGAGCATGGGGATGAGCAGATTGACCATAGCTCACACAAGGAGTGTAAAAAATCTAAATATATGTATGATAAGTGTCATATCTCCCACCCACGCATTTCAGGGTTCGGCAACAAATCTTTTCTCGGCTCTGCTACATCTGCACACGATCCAGTTTATTATTTGTAATTGAAGTATTAAAATATTACATTCTGCCTTTAAAGTGAAACCTCGGCTATATTTAGGGAGAACAGGTAGCTCTGCGGTCACTGGTGTTGGATCTGCTGCGGGTCGGGTCGGCTCACCTCCCGGCTCCTCTGCGCACTGCGCTATGGGCGGCTATGGAGACGATGAGCCAAGCTCCAGTGTGAGCTGCGGTAGACCACAGACGGGTTTCATCGGCCTCTTAAGCTCTGAAACATTGAATACATTGTGTACTTTTCCTGTACACAAGGACGACGACCAGTCCAAACCACAAGTTCTCCGTGCGGAATTCTCCAGGCAGATATTTCCAGGGAAGGAGGATCCGGTTACATCGTCCTCGGAGGTTCCGGGAGATGAGCGAGAGAAGGAGATACGTGATATCAGACAACCAGAACCAAGTACAGCAACACAAAAAGACAACGCAATAAATGCCCAAAAATTCCCGAACTTAGACTAAAAAAAGTAAGTGCCCCTCTGCTTAATTCAATGTTTTAAAATTTAGAATATATATATAATTGTAGATAATGGGATTCAAAATAATCTTTTTTTATTGAAGAAAATATTGAAAATTTAGATAAAGAAATCTTTATCCAATCATTCCTGCAGAGGGTAACGCAGTATTTTATACTCCTTCTTTCCAAGCAGTTTTCCCCTCTGCACTCTGTAAATTTGCTTTCCATTTTCAACTGGTGATTGGAGACGTAGCTGCTGCGACTCACTGATACCTCAATACATTGAGCTTCCAGGGAATCTGACTCCTCAGTGACTGTGTATCTGATTCTGTGCTCATCAGTGGAGACTTCGCTGCTCTGACTCACTGATCCACCTCCCCTCTGCAGAGACTCCCATGTAATCTGACTCCTCAGTGACTGTGTATCTGATTCTGTGCTCATCTGTGGAGACTTCGCTGCTCTGACTCACTGATCCACCTCCCCTCTGCAGAGACTCCCATGTAATCTGACTCCTCAGTGACTGTGTATCTGATTCTGTGCTCATCTATGGAGACCTAGCCACCATGACTCACTGATCCACCTCCCCTCTGCAGAGACTCCTATGTAATCTGACTCCTCAGTGACTGTGTATCTGATTCTGTGCTCATCTGTGGAGACCTAGCCGCCATGACTCACTGATCCACCTCCCCTCTGCAGAGACTCCCATGTAATCTGACTCCTCAGTGACTGTGTATCTGATTCTGTGCTCATTATTGGAGATGTAGCTTCCATAACTCACTGATCCACCTCCCCTGTCCATAGACTCCCATGTAGTCTGTCTCCTCAGTGACTGTGTATCTGATTCTCTGCCCTTCAGTGGAGTCTTTGCTGCTCTGACTCACTGATCCAACTCCCCTCTGCAGAGACTTTAATGTAATCTGACTCCTCAGTGACTGTGTATCTGATTCTGTGGTCATCTGTGGAGACGTAGCCGCTGTGACTCACTGATCCACCTCCCCTCTGCAGAGACTCCTATGTAATCTGACTCCTCAGTGACTGTGTATCTGATTCTGTGCTCATCTGTGGAGACTTCGCTGCTCTGACTCACTGATCCACCTCCCCTGTCCAGAGACTTCAATGTAATCTGACTCCTCAGTGACTGTGTATCTGATTTTGTGCTCATCAGTGGAGACCTAGCCGCCATGACTCACGGATCCACCTCCCCTCTACATAGACTCCTATGTAATCTGACTCCTCAGTGACTGTGTATCTGATTCTGTGGTCATCTGTGGAGACGTAGCCGCTGTGACTCACTGATCCACCTCCCCTCTGCAGAGACTCCTATGTAATCTGACTCCTCAGTGACTGTGTATCTGATTCTGTGGTCATCTGTGGAGACGTAGCCGCTGCGACTCACTGATCCACCTCCCCTCTGCAGAGACTCATATGTAATCTGACTCCTCAGTGACTGTGTATCTGATTCTGTGCTCATCAGTGGAGACTTTTCTGTTCTAACTCACTGATCCACCTCCCTTCTGCAGAGACTCCTATGTAATCTTACTCCTCAGTGACTGTGTATCTGATTCTGTGCTCATCTGTGGAGACATAGCTGCTGTGACTCACTGATCCACCTCCCCTCTACATGGACTCCTATGTAATCTTACTCCTCAGTGACTGTGTATCTGATTCTGTGCTCATCTGTGGAGACCTAGCCGCCATGACTCACTGATCCACCTCCCCTCTGCATAGACTTCTATGTAATCTGACTCCTCAGTGACTGTGTATCTGATTCTGTGCTCATCAGTGCAGACCTAGCCGCCATGACTCACTGATCCACCTCCCCTCTGCAGAGACTCCTATGTAATCTGACTCCTCAGTGACTGTGTATCTGATTCTGTGCTCATCTGTGGAGACCTAGCCGCCATGACTCACTGATCCACCTCCCCTCTGCATAGACTTCTATGTAATCTGACTCCTCAGTGACTGTGTATCTGATTCTGTGCTCATCTGTGGAGACCTAGCCGCCATGACTCACTGATCCACCTCCCCTCTGCAGAGACTCCTATGTAATCTGACTCCACAGTGACTGTGTATCTGATTCTGTGCTCATCAGTGGAGACCTAGCCGCCATGACTCACTGATCCAACTCCCCTCTGCAGAGACTTCAATGTAATCTGACTCCTCAGTAACTGTGTATCTGATTCTGTGCTCATCTGTGGAGACTTCGCTGCTCTGACTCACTGATCCAACTCCCCTCTGCAGAGACTTCAACGTAATCTGACTCCTCAGTGACTGTGTATCTGATTCTGTGCTCATCAGTGGAGACTTTGCTGTTCTAACTCACTGATCCACCTCCCCTCTGCAGAGACTCCCATGTAATCTTACTCCTCAGTGACTGTGTATCTTATTCTGTGCTCATCTGTGGACACATAGCTGCTGTGACTCACTGATCCACCTCCCCTCTACATGGACTCCTATGTAATCTTACTCCTCAGTGACTGTGTATCTGATTCTGTGCTCATCTGTGGAGACATAGCTGCTGTGACTCACTGATCCACCTCCCCTCTACATGGACTCCTATGTAATCTTACTCCTCAGTGACTGTGTATCTGATTCTGTGCTCATCTGTGGAGACCTAGCTGCCATGACTCACTGATCCACCTCCCCTCTGCATAGACTTCTATGTAATCTGACTCCTCAGTGACTGTGTATCTGATTCTGTGCTCATCTGTGGAGACCTAGCTGCCATGACTCACTGATCCACCTCCCTCTACAGAGACTTCCATGTAATCTGTCTCCTCAGTGACTGTGTATCTGATTCTGTGCTCATGGGTGGAGAGGTAGCTGCTGTGACTCACTGATCCACCTCCCCTCTGCAGAGACTCCCATGTAATCTTACTCCTCACTAATTGAAGGTTAAATTTGTCGGTCCAGGTTTGGGTACTGAACATGGACCTAAACCCCCACCAGGTTACACCCTGGTACGTCGATCTCGATCATCACAGCCCAGGTACTAGAGACGTGAAGCTTGCCTGATTGACTGCTCTGGAGCCCATCACACAACAGGTCCAGGATGGGTGGAGCCACCGAACAAGGGAACGGAACATAAAATTTAGGTCCATTCATCGTTATTCAACACAACTCACTATCTTGTCTTTGTAAATTTTCAACCCTCAGTGAAGAACTACTTGTGTGACTCACTGATCCTCCTCCCCTCTACA
The DNA here is from genome assembly GCF_040894005.1 of Engystomops pustulosus. Lineage (NCBI taxonomy): Eukaryota > Metazoa > Chordata > Amphibia > Anura > Leptodactylidae > Engystomops > Engystomops pustulosus. The sequence goes on from NC_092421.1 coordinate 87,690,440, forward strand.
TAGACTGCTATGTAATCTGACATCATAAATAAATGAGAGGAGAAAGAAGAACTTTACTCTGAGAAATGATATTGCAGTTTCTAGTGATCACTTGTTCTATAGGTAACTAAAGCCATATAAACTCATTACTGTATCTATGACGCTTCAAACCCATCACCGTTCACTTCAGTGTCAAGTGCCTGGAAAAAAAAGACTGAAAAATACATAAAGACATAAAAAAAATCTACCATCAAAATGCATCATGATAAATAATCCAGGGACATTACTCATAGATCCCGGCACCAGGACTGTGGTATCTTCTTACATTCGTTATCCACGGCCTCCTTCCTTCTAAAATCAACTTTTATAATTATGGTAATGAGCTTGGAGGATTCACGGGGGTTGTTACCACAGCCTTTCCATGCTGTAGCTTCAAAGTCTGTTACACTGTGCAGGAGCACTTCCCTCCTCTCACTGGGTGAGATTACATCAGAGAGAGGGAGCTGCGAAGTGCCAAGGGAACAGAGGGAGAGTGAGACTATGAAGCTGTAGCGCAGAGGGGCTCTGGTAATGCCCCCACCCCAAGCCCTTCTTGCTAATTAGCATAATTTTAAAAGTTAATTTTTTTAGAAGGCAGGAGGCCATGGATAACACATATAATAAGATACCACAGTCCCGGTGCCTGGATCTATGAGCAATGTCCCTGGATTTTGATGGTAGATTTTCTTTCATGAAGGACCCCTTTCTATAAGGTCATTGACCTTTGTGATCAGCTGACCGATGCAGGTCTGGGTCCTAAGAATCAGGTCAACTAATTTTCAATATTGAGAAAGTTTATATAACTGTATAGAATATTATGATAGGGGGGGGGGGGGATGAAGCTAAGAGGGAGAGATGATCATTGTATCATTGTTGGGACTCCTCCCCTATGACATTTATCTGCCTCCATTTCATGCATTGACATATCGTTGGGGGGGGGGGGGGCACATTTCCTTCACCCTCAGGGCTGCTGGGGACCCCAAACTACCTGTAGGATACAATAATCTTGTAAATCCCCTTTAATTTCCCCTCGGTTCATGGCAGCGGCGCTCCTGCGGAATGTCTACGATACATTGTATCCCGGGAGACCCATATAACACCAGCGGACACTCGCCGCTTAGAATCTGGAAGATTCTCAAAAGAAAACTTCAAATGTTTTCACTTATAAACAACTTCATCCAAAAAAATTCCTGACATGGCGCAATCCCGGGCTGATAAAGAGGCTTTCTCCCGGAGGGCGGCCGCGCCAACATACCTGAGTGATAATCATATATTAATTGTTGGATGAATAATGACGGATTGTGTCGGGATGCCAGGAGGGATGAACACAGGAATACTTGGAGATAAAGTTCTGGAGTCATGTAACAGCTACGGACTGCACCATCCCCAACTGCAGTCATCCAGCTCAAGTTGATTAGTCCTAGCTGGACAGATAGTGTAATGTGTTTATCAATGACAGCTAGCATGCAACCCAGCTTTCCCAAGGTCCTGAATTTTATAATTGTTTTTTTGAGCAAAACCCCTCGGATCCAGGTATAAACAAGATATGTTTCTGCATCAGTATCGCTACAGCTTTCTTTGGTTCACAATACATAAAAACTGATGATAAATTTTCTATAAAGCTGCAAAATGGGATGAAAAAGTGTTGTGCCATTTTGCTTGCAGCAGTGCTGAGAGAATACATCAGTCTCATAGTCCTGAGTCTTGCTGTATTCAGGAGTTGGCTGCTACTTTTGCTTTCCTTGGAATGAAGATTAAAAAACGCTGCTGAGTAGATGCATAGGGGGTAAAACATGAGTGCGTTCTCTTTGTGTAGTATATTAGGTGACATTTGTCTTATGGCTGGATTATTACTACACATCGTCTATGTTAGGACTGATTTTATAACATGCAAAACAAGAATTGAAGAACTATTGGAAGGACCCTGTGCCCATGACTTAGTATCCTGTCCGTACTGAGATCAGTCAATACATGACTGTGTGCACGGGCAGCTTTAGGCTCTGTTCACATGTGTATTGGTGGCTCTGTGTGTCTCTATGAGCAGGGATGGATTAAGACCACCCTGGGCTGTATGAATATTATAGCCCCTACAAGTCTGGAATCAGTTCCTATATCTGGTACAAGAATCAGCTTCTTGTGGAATGGAGGATGTGACCAGGGGCGGACTGGCCATTGTACCCACCAGGAATTTTCCCGGTGGGCCGGTCTGGGGCCGGTCCGGAGCTTCTCCGGGGCCGGTTCGCACTCCATACAACTTTTGATTTAATCTATAGTACCTGCATCGTACGATGCAGGTACTATTAATTAGTACACAGACGCAGCGCAGCACCGCTGCTTCTGCGTCTGTGTATACATTCAGCTACACAGGTCGCGCAATTGACTTCATTGCGCGACCTGTGTAGTGTGGAGGAGGCTGACTTACCAGCTGTCAGCTGTCCAGTCGCCTGCCTCCGTGTAGCTCCGCGGCTTGGTGTAAGAGGCGCGGAGCAGTGACGTCACTATCCCGCGCCTCTGCACCAAGCCACAGAAGACCGAGGGAAGACGGGAAGAAACCTGCTCCAAAGAGGTGAGTATTATGTGTTTTTTTTTTTTTTTTAATTATAGAATGGGGGGCTTTATTGTATATCGGGGAGGGGGGGGATTCATTATATGGCAGGGGGGCACTATTCTATATCTGGGACTGGCAGGGGGAATTAATTATATGGCAGGGGGGCATTTTTCTATATCTGGGGCTGGCAGGGGGCATTAATTTTATGCCTAGCCATGGGGCATTATTCTATATCTAGGGCTGGCAGGGGGGCATTAATTATATGGTGGGGGACATTATTCTATATCTGGGGCTGGCAGGGGGCATTAATTATATGTCTAGGGCGGGGGGGGGGCATAAGTCCATATCTAGGGCTGGCAGGGGGCATTAATTATATGTCTGAGGCGGGCAGGGGACATTATTATATGTCTGGGGCGGGCAGGGGGCATTAATTATATGGCGGGGGGCATTATTGTATATCTGGGGCTGACAGCGGGCATTAACTATATGTCTGGGGCGGGGGGCATTATTCTATATCTAGGGCTGGCAGGGGGCATTAATTATATGGCGGGGGCATTAATGTTTATCTGGGCCTGGCAGGGGGCATTTATTATATGTCTGAGGCGGGCAGGGGGCATTATTGTATATCTGGGGCTGGCAGGGGGCATTAATTATATGTCTGGGGTAGGGGTGGGGGGATTATTCTATATCTGGGGCTGGCAGGGGGCATTAATTATATGTGTGGGGCGGGCAGGGGGTATAATTTCTATGTCTGGGGTAGGTTGGGGGCATAAATTATATGTCTGGGGTAGGGGTGTTACATTATGGGGCACTATTTGTGTGGTACTAATATTTCAGGGGGCTCTATTACAGTATTTGTGGCAGAGTATAGGTTATAGCAGAAGAAGGGACAATGGGAAAGTGCAGAACATAAGACGTCTGTGTGGTAAACTCTGCAGGAAAGCTGTGTACCTGGAGGAAGAGACAAGGAGATGGTGGAACTAATGGAGAAGATGAGGAACGAGTACAATCCGAGGAAACGTCACCTGATGTCTCTGGATGTAATAGGTGAGGATCTCGTGTGTTTTCTGTAGCTGTATATGATAAATACTGATTTTTTTCATGTTCGCTTCTGTGTATATATGTAGTATTATAGTAGTTATATTCTTGTACATAGGGGACAGTATTATAGTAGTTATATTCTTGTACATAGGGGCAGTATTATAGTAGTTATATTCTTGTACATAGGGGGCAGTATTATAGTAGTTATATTCTTGTACATAGGGGGCAGTATTATAGTAGTTATATTCTTGTACATAGGGGGCAGTATTATAGTAGTTATATCCCTGTACATAGGGGGCAGTATTATAGTAGTTATATTCCTGTACATAGGGGGCAGTATTATAGTAGTTATATTCCTGTACATAGGGGGCAGTATTATAGTAGTTATATTCCTGTACATAGAGGCAGTATTATAGTAGTTATATTCCTGTACATAGGGGGCAGTATTATAGTAGTTATATTCCTGTACATAGGGGGCAGTATTATAGTAGTTATATTCTTGCACATAGGGGGCAGTATTATAGTAGTTATATTCCTGTACATAGGGGGCAGTATTATAGTAGTTATATTCTTGTACATAGTGGGCAGTATTATAGTAGTTATATTCTTGTACATAGGGGGCAGTATTATAGTAGTTATATTCTTGTACATAGGGGGCAGTATTATAGTAGTTATATTCCTGTACATAGGGGGCAGTATTATAGTAGTTATATTCTTGTACATAGGGGGCAGTATTATAGTAGTTATATTCCTGTACATAGGGGGCAGTATTATAGTAGTTATATTCTTGTACATAGGGGGCAGTATTATAGTAGTTATATTCCTGTACATAGGGGGCAGTATTATAGTAGTTATATTCCTGTACATAGGGGGCAGTATTATAGTAGTTATATTCTTGTACATAGGGGGCAGTATTATAGTAGTTATATTCTTGTACATAGGAGGCAGTATTATAGTAGTTATATTCCTGTACATAGGGGGCAGTATTATAGTAGTTATATTCCTGTACATAGGGGGCAGTATTATAGTAGTTATATTCCTGTACATAGGGGGCAGTATTATAGTAGTTATATTCCTGTACATAGGGGGCAGTATTATAGTAGTTATATTCTTGTACATAGGAGGCAGTATTATAGTAGTTATATTCCTGTACATAGGGGGCAGTATTATAGTAGTTATATTCCTGTACATAGGGGGCAGTATTATAGTAGTTATATTCTTGTACATAGGGGGCAGTATTATAGTAGTTATATTCCAGTACATAGGGGGCAGTATTATAGTAGTTATATTCTTGTACATAGGGGGCAGTATTATAGTAGTTATATTCCTGTACATAGGGGGCAGTATTATAGTAGTTATATTCTTGTACATAGGGGGCAGTATTATAGTAGTTATATTCTTGTACATAGGGGGCAGTATTATAGTAGTTATATTCCTGTACATAGGGGGCAGTATTATAGTAGTTATATTCCTGTACATAGGGGGCAGTATTATAGTAGTTATATTCCTGTACATAGGGGGCAGTATTATAGTAGTTATATTCTTGTACATAGGGGGCAGTATTATAGTAGTTATATTCTTGTACATAGGGGGCAGTATTATAGTAGTTATATTCCTGTACATAGGGGGCAGTATTATAGTAGTTATATTCTTGTACATAGGGGGCAGTATTATAGTAGTTATATTCCTGTACATAGGGGGCAGTATTATAGTAGTTATATTCCTGTACATAGGGGGCAGTATTATAGTAGTTATATTCCTGTACATAGGGGGCAGTATTATAGTAGTTATATTCCTGTACATAGGGGGCAGTATTATAGTAGTTATATTCTTGTACATAGGAGGCAGTATTATAGTAGTTATATTCCTGTACATAGGGGGCAGTATTATAGTAGTTATATTCCTGTACATAGGGGGCAGTATTATAGTAGTTATATTCTTGTACATAGGGGGCAGTATTATAGTAGTTATATTCCTGTACATAGGGGGCAGTATTATAGTAGTTATATTCTTGTACATAGGGGGCAGTATTATAGTAGTTATATTCCTGTACATAGGGGGCAGTATTATAGTAGTTATATTCTTGTACATAGGGGGCAGTATTATAGTAGTTATATTCTTGTACATAGGGGGCAGTATTATAGTAGTTATATTCCTGTACATAGGGGGCAGTATTATAGTAGTTATATTCCTGTACATAGGGGGCAGTATTATAGTAGTTATATTCCTGTACATAGGGGGCAGTATTATAGTAGTTATATTCTTGTACATAGGGGGCAGTATTATAGTAGTTATATTCTTGTACATAGGGGGCAGTATTATAGTAGTTATATTCCTGTACATAGGGGGCAGTATTATAGTAGTTATATTCTTGTACATAGGGGGCAGTATTATAGTAGTTATATTCCTGTACATAGGGGGCAGTATTATAGTAGTTATATTCTTGTACATAGGGAGCAGTATTATAGTAGTTATATTCTTGTACATAGGAGACAGTATTATAGTAGTTATATTCTTGTACATAGGGGACAGTATTATAGTAGTTATATTCCTGTACATAGGGGCCAGTATTATAGTAGTTATATTCCTGTACATAAGGGGCAGTATTATAGTAGTTATATTCTTGTACATAGGGGGCAGTATTATAGTAGTTATATTCCTGTACATAGGGGGCAGTATTATAGTAGTTATATTCTTGTACATAGGAGACAGTATTATAGTAGTTATATTCTTGTACATAGGGGACAGTATTATAGTAGTTATATTCTTGTACATAGGGGACAGTATTATAGTAGTTATATTCCTGTACATAGGGGCCAGTATTATAGTAGTTATATTCCTGTACATAAGGGGCAGTATTATAGTAGTTATATTCTTGTACATAGGGGGCAGTATTATAGTAGTTATATTCCTGTACATAGGGGGCAGTATTATAGTAGTTATATTCCTGTACATAGGGGGCAGTATTATAGTAGTTATATTCTTGTACATAGGGGGCATTATTATAGTAGTTATATTCTTGTACATAGGGAGCAGTATTATAGTAGTTATATTCTTGTACATAGGGGGCAGTATTATAGTAGTTAAATTCTTGTACATAGGGGGCAGTATTATAGTAGTTATATTCTTGTACATAGGGGCAGTATTATAGTAGTTATATTCTTGTACATAGGGGCAGTATTATAGTAGTTATATTCCTGTACATAGGTGGTAGTATTATAGTTGTTATATTCTTGAACATAGGGGCAGTATTATAGTAGTTATATTCTTGTACATGGGGGGCAGTATTATAGTAGTTATATTCTTGTACATAGGGAGCAGTATTATAGTAGTTATATTCTTGTACATAGGGAGCAGTATTATAGTAGTTATATTCTTGTACATAGGGGGCAGTATTATAGTAGTTATATTCCTGTACATAGGGGCAGTATTATAGTAGTTATATTCTTGTACATATGGGGGCAGTATTATAGTAGTTATATTCTTGTACATAGGGGGCAGTATTATAGTAGTTATATTCTTGTACATAGGGGGCAGTATTATAGTAGTTATATTCTTGTACATAGGGGGCAGTATTATAGTAGTTATATTCTTGTACATAGGGGGCAGTATTATAGTAGTTATAATCTTGTACATAGGGGGTAGTATTATATTAGTTATTTTCTTGTACATAGGGGCAGTATTATAGTAGTTATATTCTTGTACATAGGGGGCAGTATTATAGTAGTTATATTCCTGTACATAGGGGGCAGTATTATAGTAGTTATATTCTTGTACATAGGGGGCAGTATTATAGTAGGTATATTCCTGTACATAGGGGGCAGTATTATAGTAGTTATATTCCTGTACATAGGGGGCAGTATTATAGTAGTTATATTCTTGTACATAGGGGGCAGTATTATAGTAGTTATATTCCTGTACATAGGGGGCAGTATTATAGTAGTTATATTCTTGTACATAGGGGGCAGTATTATAGTAGTTATATTCTTGTACATAGGGGGCAGTATTATAGTAGTTATATTCTTGTACATAGGGGGCAGTATTATAGTAGTTATATTCCTGTACATAGGGGGCAGTATTATAGTAGTTATATTCCTGTACATAGGGGGCAGTATTATAGTAGTTATATTCTTGTACATAGGGGGCAGTATTATAGTAGTTATATTCCTGTACATAGGGGGCAGTATTATAGTAGTTATATTCTTGTACATAGGGGGCAGTATTATAGTAGTTATATTCCTGTACATAGGGGCAGTATTATAGTAGTTATATTCTTGTACATAGGGGGCAGTGTTATAGTAGTTATATTCTTGTACATAGGGGCAGTATTATAGTAGTTATATTCTTGTACATAGGGAGCAGTATTATAGTAGTTATATTCCTGTACATAGGGGCAGTATTATAGTAGTTATATTCTTGTACATAGGGGGCAGTATTATAGTAGTTATATTCTTGTACATAGGGGGCAGTATTATAGTAGTTATATCCCTGTACATAGGGGGCAGTATTATAGTAGTTATATTCCTGTACATAGGGGCAGTATTATAGTAGTTATATTCCTGTACATAGGGGCAGTATTATAGTAGTTATATATATATAGTAATTGGCTTGTATATGGGAGAAGGTATTGTAGTAGTTTTATTTTGTATATAGAAGGCAGGATTGAATGTGTTATTGTAGCATTATTCTTGTACATAGGAGGCAGTATCAATATATTATTTCTCTGAATTGTACATGTATGGCACAGGGGAAAGCTATTTAAGGCTTATCGGGTTGTGTGTTTGCATCATTTACTAATCGACAGGTCACATTCTTTGCTCATTAGATTCACTTACTAGCAAAAGATGTTATTGTTTTGCATTAAGGCCATCTACCAACAGTTTGTCTGTTATAACCCCACCCACTTTATCTGACCACACCCACTTGTTTTGACTCCGCCCGTTAAATGGGGCCACTTTTATATTTTTTTCCAGGGCCATTTTAAATTCCCAGTCCGCCCCTGGATGTGACCCTTTTGCTGCTTTCAGTCTGTGGTTTCAGGACCTTTGGAGGACCTTTAGAGGTCCTGAAATGGCTCTTGTGTACATGTGTATTGAGAGCAGAAACAGATGTATGAGGATTTTATGAGTGAGTATAAAATTTGGTGTGTGTAGTTTTGGGTGTCCATGGGCCCCCTAGAAGCCCTGAGCCCCAGGCTACCACCCGGATCGCCTATATTATAACCCACTACTGCCTATGAGCCTCCACTTCTGATTCTGTTTCAATTTCTCAGTGGAACTAATGGACCTCATTAGCTGAGTGGGGTCCATTGAACCTAGAAACCAAATATAGATGTAAGCAGAGCAACACAGAGTCGTCTTTAAATGGAAAACGTCCATGTCCAGAAGACCACAAGCTGGTTTTTGTCACTTCCACCAATCCCACCCAATTTGAGGAAATTGCACATTATGGCCGAGCCAATCACTGGCCTCCGCAGTTATTGTTTGTTCAGACATAACCAATGATGCCTCAGCCCTCACATGGACAATGCTTGGTATCATTACTTGTGGCCTGACAGGTCCGGAGCCTCAGAAGACCACCAAGAACTGCGGCAGAAGTCACTGGTTTTCCAATATCTAACTGCTATGTACATTGGTCCAATCATTCCCCATTTGGATCAATCCAGTTTTTGCACATAAGTGACCCATGGATACACGGTCCTTGGAAAATACTGTCCTACCCCATCCAGAGCACATATAAAGTGATTGGTCCCTTTAAGAGATTTCCTCCTGCCATCTCCCTCGGAAATAGACGATATCCAGCCCCACATGGAGTTACCGGCCAACAATAACTCGGAGATTTGAAGTTTACATTTCCATTTACTTTGCCTGATTAAGATGTTTTACTAACCAAAAGATCTGCAACATTGTAATTATTCTTACAGATGTCCGAGACGCTGGATGTAATCTCTTCCAGAGCCACCTCCTGAGTCTTATGTATGTAGGAAGCGAGAGCTCAGCCAAGAATCATCCCAATCTCATGGTGAATGCCCAATTAATACTAGGAATAACATATTGATTGAGCCGGTGACTGCGAGCCGGGGAGACAGATCAAGAGATATTTACAAGACCCGAACAGACGATGGAGTCCAGGATGAAGGAACTCATCAACAACCGTCATCAGATCCAGCCTCAACCAAGAGGAATTAACTCTGTGTGGACTCGATGGGAATAACGTATCCGATACATCTCCATGCAAGACGTGACATCATCTCCTGAGGTTCCTCACCCGCTGAGGTCGGAGCTGATAACGTATATTCTCTGCTGGGTTTTCTTAGAGAAGTAGAAAGGTTAAACGCCTTCGTATGCATTTCTCGGTAAATACGAGGTCTTGTGTTCCCCGGGGTCCTCACACATTCAGATGTTATGGCTTTAAAGGTGAAAGTATAAGATTACAGCATAAAATACCGCGGAGGCGCAGTATGTGACGAAGAGCCGGTAAAGCAGAATGTTACTACAACAATAGGATAGATACATAACTATATAGTATGTGCATTATAGGGGAAACTTTAGTCTACAAATAGAAATAAATCCGGCAATCACCTCTTCAAAAGGGTCCAACTCGGTGTCAGGATCGGTGGTAATGGATCCTCTGGACCACCGCGGACGTAAGCCAACACCTGGGAGCGGAGTCTCAGTGGTACCTGGTCTTCACCAGTGTCCACTGCAAAGTGGGCTGGACTTGCTGCGGCGTGGTACCACCAGGTGCGATTTTGTCCGTGGTGGTGGCCAAGTCGAAGTACAGGATCGTGAGGCAGAAGCATGACAGGCAGGAGGTCAAGACAAGCAGCACAGGATCAGAGTCGGGGACGTAGCAGAAGGTCAGGACAGGCGGCACAAAAGGAGGTCAGGAATGAATCTTTAAATCTTGAGAAGCCGGCACGCTCGAGGACCTAGAAGCAGGAACGGGGACAGGTAAGTGGATGTGCCGTGGAGCGGGGGGACACGAAAGAGCACAGGTGAGTCCGCGACCCGAGACATGGTTCGCGGGACCACCCGTTCCAGCAGCAGCGCCTCGGGGCTTTCGGTCCCATCGTATTAGTAGTGACATCTACCACATTGTGTGGAATTGTATTGTTTGGTATCTTTGTGTAATGACTCAAACAGAATAAGTTCAGGTAACGCGCTTCGATTCGCCATCATCAGGAAAATCATCAGTAAAACGTTTATGCGCCAGACACTACTGTTTCTTGAAGTCCTGTTGGAGTCAATATTCCTGTAAATCTCGTTTTTCTTCCCTGGAGCCCTGGAGCCATATATCAATGTGACCTTGGCTACATTCCAGTAGATGAGTTATTGTGCACTTTATGTACACTGACTTGTTCATTCAGCTATTATGTGCATTTGTGTTATGTGATGTCACAGCAATTTTTCAAAAATTAACATAGTAATATCAAGGCTCGTCCTAGAAGTCCCAGAAGGAAAACTTGGTCCTACAGACAATTGAGTTAGGAGCTGGAGGGTCCCATGTTGTGCTGAGGGTGCCAGCATTGACACCTCCACCGATTAGACATATATATATCCAATTCTTTGTATAGTAGATATATTTGTAATGTTCCAGAGTTGCATTCATTAAGAAACATATAGTATAGAATTCTTACTGGAGTGGACTCAGTGGGACTGATCACCCTACTGGGCTCTAACTCAATGATTCAGCTTTCCAGGTAGTGTAACCAGCTTTTCCAAGCTGTCCCCTAGCATTTGCCCTGTTTAGACACAACACCACTTAGTGCTATGAATGGGCATGTTGTGTGTAATATATTTTATTATGCACTTCATGTATTCCAATTATATTATTGTTATACTGTCACCTGCTGTTGGCTGCAGGCTGTCCTGTTGGCTAACACCTCAGAACTTTCCAGAGGCTGAGACCCAGAGTCTATTGTAAGGATCAGTGTAGTGTAGGCTCAGCCCTGAGTTCTGGGTCTTTAAGTCTTTCCAGACTGGAGTCTTCCTGACTAGATGTCTTTAGAGACACATCTCTGCCACATCTATGTTGCTGATGCAGCAAAGCTGATAGAGTTTCCAGGAGATACATCGAGCACTGCAGACCTGTGTTTCAGGGCTGATGTACTAGTTCCTGCCCCTGGAACAAAATAATATTTATTACACTTCATCAAAACTGAGATTTTGCATCATTTCTGTTTCCAAGTGTTCAAGAGTCCCCGGCTAAGCTGCTACCATCATGGGCCTCCCTTTTACCATCTGCTGGGGACCTGTCACCTACACTGGGAGTCACCTTTACAGTCACATGACCTCTTCTTGCTTTGCCCTGTTGGCACTGCTGGGTATGACCTGGTGTTGCTGCAGGCTGTCCCATTGGCTAGCACCCTGGAACTTTCCAGAGGCTGAGACGTAGAGTCTAATCTAAGGCTCAGCGTAGTGTAGGCTCTTTGTTTCCAAGTGTGAGTTCCTGACTAAGGAGCTGCCATCATGGGCCTTCCTCTTACCATCTGCTGAGAACCTGTCACCTACACTAGGACCAGGCCACAACCAAACCAGCCACTAGATTCCTGGTATATACATCTGCCCCATTCATTGTCAGCCCCCGATGGGGATGTTCCCTGTGCCCTAAATAACACAACCCCTTATTATTTTTTTTCATTAAGATTTTCGAATCCCAGATACCAACCAGATTTCACTTTTAACCAGACTGGGGGGGGGGGGGGGGGGAGGGGTTATACCCCAAAATAAGAGCTACGTCTACACCAGCAGTCATTAAGTAGTTGAGTCAAATTAGCGCCGTTACATCGTGGAGAATTGAGAGCAATTTGTGTACTTGTTACCTGATAGATGGCGTCATGTATTGTACGCGTTATCCAGGCACAAGTATTAGATCCAGATGTTAATGGGGAGCCGTCCGGGGAGAACCCTCTGGTGACAGTATGTTGATGTTGGATACGGCCGCAGTACTGATTGATCGATGACAACGCTCGCTGGAAGGGCTGAGAGCGAATATTGAAACAATATTTTCTCAGACTCTCTGGACGTAGAAGTATTTGTCGCGCTCAGACGTATGGGATTATTCCGCCAAGTGCCGTTTCAAGTTCTGCTGTTTCTTGAAAACTCTAAATATTTTTGGTTCCGCTTTGTTACATAATGAAGATACAATAAATCGGGCGTTTGCTATCTCGGCATGGGGGGGCTCGATGGGTCATAGTCATCATGTCATCACCGTGTCGTCTGGAGGTCTGATTGTGAAAGCAGACATGACAGGGCTATCATCAGCCGGACGTCACCGAATCGGAGAGGAGGTTGTGGGTATTCATAGTATCATAGTTTATACTGCTGAAAAAAGACACATGTCCATCAAGTTCCACCAAGGAAGGGAAGGGATTGGATGAGGAAGAGGTTTATGGGATATTAAAGGAAATCTACCACCAGGATGAAGGATTGTAAACCAAGATCACTTGGATCACTGGCAGGATCCAATCAACTTTTAGCTTATGATGCCCTTGTTTTTACAAAACAAGGCTTTACAAATTATGCAAATTAGCCCAAGGGGCTCCGGGCTCCATAGCTCTTAATTGAGTCTGGAGCCCCTGAGGCTCGATTGCATAATTTTTAAACCATTTTTTGATATAATCAAGGACACAATAAAGCTAAAAGAAGAGTGAATCCTTCCAGAGGGAACACACACCAGCATGTAAGTGCTCTTGGTTTACAATCCTTCAACCTGGTGGTAGATTTCCTTTAAAGATGAATGAAGGCTGATAGTATCCCAGATACACATAGATGATAGAATCAATGCAGCGCAACCTGCTGTACCCCAGTGTGAAATCTATACCAGACCCCCAAATATAATGTACTATTTATAGTACCGGACCCTGTATAGGAAAAGTAGACAGTTTATGACCCCTCTAAGGCTTCTGTGCCTTAACCAAGACCCTGCATCCCTTTAAGTTACACCCATGTGGCTTAACTAGAATTGAGCTTAATACAATGGAGCAAAGGGAAATCTTACAGTAAATCAAATTTTGCATAATTTACACTAGTAATTTCTGAACATAATCGGAATTGCATTTTTATCAGTTTCCCCCCTCTGGACGCTGTTTTTGTAGTTCTTAGTTGCCTGATTGCTGGTGGCTGGAGACTAGTTACTATCATGTCTCCCATACACTGCACACAAAGTGCAGACAAATCTATTTCATCACGATTCCTGACATTCAGAAGCATTAGTAGGAATACATAGGCCATGATGAAGTAGCAACCTGTACTCATGGGAATAAAGCACTTGGGGTAAGATAGAAACTTACCATTATTTCTAGCAGCCTCTATCTGTACTAGTACTCTCATCCCTTGCTCAGAAGCCTCAGAAGGATCCTATATGACGTTATAGAGAATGACTGAGCTGCACTGATGTGCATAAAGCACTTGGGGTGAGATAGAAACTTATCATTATATCCAGCAGCCTCTATCTGTAACAATATCTCTTCTCTCTTATGAGAAACCTCAGGGGGATCATATATGACATTATAGATGAATGACTGAGCTGCACTGATGTGAATAAAGCACTCGGGGTGAGATAGAAACTTACCATTATCTCTTCTCTCTTATAAAAAGCCTTAGGAGGATCACATATGTCATTATAGAGAATGACTTAGATGCACTAATGGGAAAATCACTTGGGGTGAGACAGAAACTTACCATTATATCCAGCAGCCTTTATCTGTACCAATATAAAGGCTCCTTCATGTGACCTTTTCAAATATATGAAAACACCCATCACTGGGCTTAGCGACGCCCCCTGCTCCTCTACAGCCAATCCCGAGTGAGGGGAGTTATTCATATATTTGAAAAGGTCACATGTTTCCCAAGGGTGGGGGGGGACTGCTCCTTTCCAGCCCCTCCCAATAGACAACTGCCTAGTCACACAGCAGTGCTAATGAAAGGTACAATATAACATATATTTTTCTGTAAAACCTATTTTTTATACAAAAACACTTTGGCAGTGTATGTACTATGCTCTGTGGGGGCAGGGGGAGAGCTAAAAATGGCTCTCCTGGTGACAGGTTCCCTTTAAGTATATTGACCGCTAGTAGGTTACCACAATGTATCAGTCTGGGCCTCTCCTGTTGTCCTCCTTTCCTCTTTTCTCACTGACCCGACTGCTGCAGGAGTGAAGAGGAGAGGAAGTAAAAATGCTGCTTTATAAATATGCTAATGAGCTGAAAGTGCATGCTCTGGTGACACCCCCTGGAGCACTTGCAGCTCATCAACAAATTTTTAAAATATCATTCAAAATTAGTGATTTTAACATGCGGAGCCCCCCGACCCTTGAAAGTATAATAATTTAGTGGATGTTATGTACTTAACAGTTCAATTTCCTCCAATTACTGTAAATATGAGTAAGCGGCAGCATTGGTGTAAGTGCTCCGCCGTGGTATAGGTCACGGCATCTCTCATTGCCAGTTGGCACCGCAGCCTGTCGTATATTACAAGGATCTCCAGCTGCCTCCCACTAAGTATAAGAACACGGACACCCCCCACCACTAATTCCCCTTCTCTTCCAGGTTTATTGCTTGTATTTATGAACTGCCAAATCCCCGAGAGCTGGAAAAAAAACCTCTTTACTGAAAACAGGCCCTTAATATACGGCCAATAAAAGCGCGAGCGCAGAGGCAAGGAGAGCGGGCTGTCAGTATCCCGCGAACCCACCGTAAAACACGCGTCCTGAAGACGGGATGTGATTTATAGTTCTGCACGTGGCGGGTAATAACGGAGATAAAAGGGGACGACTTGTCAGTCACCGGCAGAGCGGGATGTGCCGTATGTGTCTGCGTTATTATAATACCGTCCATGGTGTTTCTTATGGGTTATGAGACCCTCGTCTACGCTGATGGTTTCTAGTAGCGAGAAGTGAGGCCTTTGTGTCAAAGTACTAACCCCTGGGGGGGCATCACCTAATGGGCACCAGTCTCCCCCAATTCTTTACAGCTACTACTATACAGCTCTTATGTGCAGGACACATAAGGACACAATTCATAGGACCGAGCTAGTCCAGCCCTGCACTGCTGACGCTACATAGTTACATAGTTTAAAGACACTTGTCCATCAAGATCAACCAAGGAAGGGAAGGGATTGGATGAGGAAGGGATTTAGGGGAAACAATTCTATATAACATAACAATCAATGTTATTTAGATGTGAAAAGGCATCTAGACCCTTCTTGAAGCTCTCTGCTGTCCCTGCTGTGACCAGCGCCTGAGCTCTCTGCTGTCCCTGCTGTGACCAGCGCCTGAGCTCTCTGCTGTCCCTGCTGTGACCAGCACCTGAGCTCTCTGCTGTCCCTGCTGTGACCAGCGCCTGAGCTCTCTGCTGTCCCTGCTGTGACCAGCACCTGAGCTCTCTGCTGTCCCTGCTGTGACCAGCACCTGAGCTCTCTGCTGTCCCTGCTGTGACCAGCGCCTGAGCTCTCTGCTGTCCCTGCTGTGACCAGCGCCTGAGCTCTCTGCTGTCCCTGCTGTGACCAGCGCCTGAGCTCTCTACTGTCTCTGCTGTGACCAGCGCCTGAGCTCTCTGCTGTCCCTGCTGTGACCAGCGCCTGAGCTCTCTGCTGTCCCTGCTGTGACCAGCGCCTGAGCTCTCTGCTGTCCCTGCTGTGACCAGCACCTGAGCTCTCTGCTGTCCCTGCTGTGACCAGCGCCTGAGCTCTCTGCTGTCCCTGCTGTGACCAGCGCCTGAGCTCTCTGCTGTCCCTGCTGTGACCAGCGCCTGAGCTCTCTGCTGTCCCTGCTGTGACCAGCGCCTGAGCTTCGCTATTCCACAGATTGACAGTTCTTATAGAAAAGAAGCTCTGTGTCTCCACTGGAGATCAAACCTTGTTTTCTCCAGACGCAGACTTAATTGATTTGATTTAACCGTTTTCTATGAACCATTGATATATTTATACCTCTTTAGAGGGGTTGTCCAGAGGCTTACATTGTTCAGGTGTTTTCTACATAGGATGGGAGATACCATGCGGTAGAACATTATTGCCAGTCTCCTTCCAGGCTTCCTGTGCAGTGAATCGGGAGTTTATTGTGTGTTATGTTAGAAAAGCAGGTGGCCCCCTCCACAGTATAGTGGCCATGTGAAGGTACTGCAGTTCAGCTCCTATTCAAGTGAACCCTGTGGTGGCCATAATGTACCCCTGTGCTGCACCCTGACATTGCTGCTATCATGTGGTTATAGACGTTTGGAAAAGAGAAGTCCAGTGAAGTCTCAACCCCTCATTTAGTATGAAGTCCAAAATCCCAAACCATCTCTTCCACCCATCTGGACATCTGAGCCAAACACTAGTCTAAAAGCCATACAAACCTCCATTACAACCATTCAACAAATATAACTATAATTTTATATACTATAGGAATTATCGACCGGAATTGTTCCGTAGGTCACGAGAAAAAAACTAAAAATCCTTTATAAAATAATTCAAAATAATTCTAATAAAAATGTATAGAAGATAAAATAGTAGTATAAGTATAAAGATAATAAATATTTATTATTCAATGTCGTCTCTTTGAATTTGTCCTTCGTAGACCCTTTTTGCATGAGGACTCGGCGGTGATTGCCCCCCCATGGGGTAAGGGGGTTCCTAACACTATATAATTTTGCTGATTATTCTCATCTGTTTTCACTTTCGCTTGTTTAGAGATCCTATCATTCTCTCTGCACGGAGCTTCTGCGCGCTTTTATCACCGCCATTAGTCATTCCGCCATCTCACACTGAAACGTTGGCATAGAAGGTCACCCATAAATAAAGAATTGCGCTCTCACATCCACGAAACACAACTATCCATCAGATGGGAGTTTAGCGACGCTCCGCTCCTCGTGGCGGTCACACCCAAATAAACGTTGTTTGCTTCCAGACGTGTGTAGACATAATGAATACCGATCCTGAGCCGCTGTCATTGTAGAGGAAGACGCCAAAATCATCATCGCTCTGTTACTGTACCACAGCTCTATCGACCTACCTGGAGCCAGGTATAGGGACCAGGGTGCGAATCCCACCAAGGACAATATCTACATGTGCCATGTATGATTTCCATGTTTGTAGAGGTTTGGTCCAACCCTCTCAAAACATAGGGGCTCATTTACTAAGGGTCCGAACGCCGCGCTTTCGTCGGGTTTCCCGAATATTTTCAATCTGCGCCGAATTCCCCCGGGATTTTGGCCCATGGGATCGGATTGTGCCGCATCGGCGCCGGCTTTCACGCGTCAGAAAATGGGGGGCGGGACTGTCGGACAACCCGACGGATTCAGAAAAACCGCAGAATTTAAAAAGCGATTTGTGTTGCATGATCAAGCACTCACATGCACCGGGAAGAAGAAGGTGAACTCCGGCGGACCTCGGCGCAGCAGCGACACCTGCTGGATATCGGGCACACTACCTTAGTGAGTCCCGACAGACCCGAATCCTCGTCGGACAACGCGTCGTGGGATTGCGACAGGAGCGGGTAAGTAAATGTGCCCCATAGAGATAGTAATTTTCTTCCTACAAAATAAATTGACCTGGTGCAGTGAGGGTGAACCCATGGCATGGGTGCCAGAGGTGATTCTTGGAGCCCTCTCTTTGGGCACTTAGGCTGTCCCCCCAGCACAGAACCAAGGGCTGCCTGGGACTACAGGAGGAGGAAAGAGGTATTGGCAGGACTGAACTATCACTCCAGCTCCTTCTCCAAGCCCTTGTGATTCTTCTTCCCAAGATACTGTATTGGTGTCCTCAGGATGCTGATACGATTGAAAGCTGTGACAGAGCCGCAAGCAAAAAGTTACTGCTTAAATTGTCATGTTGGCGATAAATAAGTGGTAGTTTTGGTACTTGTTCTCTAAAAGGTTCGCCATCACTGATCTAGTGTATATTTGCTAAACACTTAGGACAATTTGGTTTGGCCCACCATTGGGAACCTGGACCTATGTCAACATCAACAGTCTTCATGGAGTGCTGTGCCCTTCTAGACCTTTCCTCCCGGCTTTGGACCCGAACCATGAAAAGTAGATGTTATAGACAACGTATTGGCTTCAAATTCACCTACAAGTGGTGACTCCTACTGAAAATGTGTGTTCAATTAGGGACCCCAGCAAGTTCTCCAGCTGATAGGCCAACCCATTCCATAATTTCCATAATCTGATGGTATTTTAGACGTGGGATGGCCTGATCCTGCTGCCTCCTGTAATGGGATTTCCATCTTGGACCTTCAAGAAACACCACAAATGTAGGATAGGTTTTCAAGACTTGATTGCCGATTCTGGGTTGCTACAGTGTATTATTAATCAAAAAAAGTAAATTAAAAGATGGCTGCTCTCTCCCAAATATAGAAGGAACTCAGAACTTCATGGAACTTCACTTAAATGTCAATCAGTTGAGCTGCATGAAAGAGTCACCACCTCTTATATGACAGAGGTCCCCAAGAACCTGTCCTCCTCATGGATGATAGTCCCAGAGGAGGGACCAGCATCAGTCCTACAATGATGTCATATAATGTGCATGAAAAAAGAGAACTTACTAAGATGAATGACCCCCATAGGGTACAAAATCTGGTGGCCATTAAAGGGGTTGTCCACTTTCAGCAAATATCTGATATTGATATGCTTTGCTGCTATAGAAAGTATCATTGTTTACTTCCAGTGGACAGAAATCTGACCATGGCCACACAGGTGCACGGCTCGTTATATCACACAGGTGCGCGGCTCGTTATATCACACAGGTGCGCGGCTCGTTATATATCACACAGGTGCGCGGCTCGTTATATCACACAGGTGCACGGCTCGTTATATATCACACAGGTGCACGGCTCGTTATATCACACAGGTGCACGGCTCGTTATATCACACAGGTGCACGTCTCGTTATATCACACAGGTGCACGGCTCGTTATATATCACACAGGTGCGCGGCTTGTTATATCACACAGGTGCGCGGCTCGTTATATCACACAGGTGCACGGCTCGTTATATCACACAGGTGCACGGCTCGTTATATATCACACAGGTGCGCGGCTCGTTATATCACACAGATGCACGGCTCGTTATATCACACAGGTGCACGGCTCGTTATATATCACACAGGTGCGCGGCTCGTTATATCACACAGATGCACGGCTCGTTATATCACACAGGTGCACGGCTCGTTATATCACACAGGTACACGGCTCGTTATATATCACACAGGTGCGCGGCTCGTTATATCACACAGGTGCACGGCTCGTTATATATCACACAGGTGCAGGGCTCGTTATATCACATAGGTGCACGGCTTGTTATATCACATAGGTGCACGGCTCGTTATATCACACAGGTGCACGGCTCGTTATTTCACACAGGTGCACGGCTCGTTATACCACACAGGTGCACGGCTCGTTATATCACACAGGTGCACGGCTCATTATATCACACAGGTGCAGGGCTTGTTATATCACACAGGTGCAGGGCTTGTTATATCACACAAGTGCACGGCTCGTTATATCACACAGGTGCAGGGCTCGTTATATCACACAGGTGCACGGCTCGTTATATCACACTGGTGCAAGGCTCGTTATATCACACAGGTGCACGGCTCATTATATCACACAGGTGCACGGCTCGTTATATATCACACTAGTGCGCGGCTCGTTATATCACACAGGTGCACGGCTCGTTATATATCACACAGGTGCAGGGCTCGTTATATCACATAGGTGCACGGCTTGTTATATCACATAGGTGCACGGCTCGTTATATCACACAGGTGCACGGCTCGTTATATCACACAGGTGCACGGCTCATTATATCACACAGGTGCACGGCTCGTTATATCACACAGGTGCACGGCTCATTATATCACACAGGTGCGTGGCTCGTTATATCACACAGGTGCACAGCTCATTATATCACACAGGTGCGCGGCTCGTTATATCACACAGGTGCACAGCTCATTATATCACACAGGTGCACGGATCGTTATATCACACAGGTGCACTGCTCGTTATATCACACAGTTGCACGGCTCGTTATATTACACAGGTGCACGGCTCGTTATATCACACAGGTGCGCGGCTCGTTATATCATAAAAAGGTGCACGGATCGTTATATCACACAGGTGCACTGCTCGTTATATCACACAGGTGCACGGCTCGTTATATCACACAGGTGCACGGCTCGTTATATCACACAGGTGCGCGGCTCGTTATATCACACAGGTGCACAGCTCATTATATCACACAGGTGCACGGCTCGTTATATCACACAGGTGCACGGCTCGTTATATCACACAGGTGCGCGGCTCGTTATATCACACAGGTGCACGGCTCGTTATATCACACAGGTGCACAGCTCGTTATATCACACAGGTGCACGGCTCGTTATATCACACAGGTGCACCGCTCGTTATATCACACAGGTGCACAGCTCATTATATCACACAGGTGCGCGGCTCGTTATATAGCACACAGGTGCACAGCTCGTTATATCACACAGGTGCGCGGCTCGTTATATCACACAGGTGCACGGCTCCTTATATCACACAGGTGCACGGCTCGTTATATCACACAGGTGCACAGCTCGTTATATCACACAGGTGCAGGGCTCGTTATATCACACAGGTGCACGGCTCCTTATATCACACAGGTGCACAGCTCGTTATATCACACAGGTGCACGGCTCGTTATATCACACGTCCTCTCGATGTGATGGACCATCCTACTGACAGAAGTTGCTTTTGGATCTGAATGATGGACAGAAGCTGCTCGCTTAGCTACCGCTGGCAGATCATAGCGTCTACATGTAGGATGTATCCGCCAAATGGAATAGTCACAATGTATCCTGCCAAGAGGAACAATGAGTAAAAGTACAATCTATGCTCTTAAATTGTTCCTCATTGGAGCCTCTGATCACGTTAGACCTTGAAATACTTGATGCATATGGAAAAGGCGATATTATATTTCTCTTAAAGGGGTTTTACAGGTCCCTTATTCATACTGATCATCAGTGTGTGACTGGTCCAGCAGCATGAGCCAGAACCTATGAAGTGTATGGAGCAGAAGGTTCTGTCCATTGTACAGCAGTGGTACAGGGGAATTACAGATCTGTTCCTATTCACACTAATAGAAGTTGTTGCATTGATAATGTGGTGCCAGAACAATTGGGGGCCTAAAATGATGTAAAGTCTGGTAGTTCATTTAAAGGGGATTTGGATTACCATGTTCCCTGACAATCACTTTAAGTCTTTTTTCTCCTGTCTCTAGATACCTTGGGGCACATTTACTTACCCGGTCCCAATTGCTTGCAGTCCACGGACCCTTAGTAAATGTGCCCCCTTGTGTTACGATCTCCTGATGATAGCACCTTCTTATCCCATCACTTTTGGCCTTCTTCTTGCCTTTCCTGACTAAGCTCCTGCCTCTAGATTCAATGCCTTGTACAATAAATCTCTTGGCTATACAGTCTTCTCATCCCATCATTTCTGGCCTACTTCCTAAGTAAACTCCAGCTTCTAGATAAAATACCTTTTATTTAGAGGCCTTGTATCTAATGGTCTTACTTCTAGTAACAATCTATATCTTCTCCTGACTATATGTCCTTGTCATACCATCAATTCTGGCCTCCATCTTGCCCTTTACATCAATACTCCTGCCTCTACATAATGTATCATGTACAGTAGTCTTAGTTCTATTCCCTCACCTTCTTGTCCCATCACTTCTGGCCTTCTTGTTCTATCCAATTACTTTTCCATCCCAACATTTCTGGCCTTCTTCTATATGATCACCTTCTCATCCCATGGCTTCTGACCTTCTTCTTCTATATGATCACCTTCTCATCCCATGGCTTCTGGCCTTCTTCTTCTCTATGATCACCTTCTCATTCCATCATTTCTGGCCTTCTTCTTCTCTATGATCACCTTCTCATCCCATGGCTTCTGACCTTCTTCTTCTCTATGATCACCTTCTCATCCCATGGCTTCTGGCCTTCTTCTTCTCTATGATCTCCTTCTCATCCCATGGCTTCTGGCCTTCTTCTTCTCTATGATCACCTTCTCATCCCATGGCTTCTGACCTTCTTCTTCTCTATGATCACCTTCTCATCCCATGGCTTCTGGCCTTCTTCTTCTCTATGATCACCTTCTCATCCCATGGCTTCTGGCCTTCTTCTTCTCTATGAGCACCATCTCATCCCATGGCTTCTGGCCTTCTTCTTCTCTATGATCACCTTCTCATCCCATGGCTTCTGGCCTTCTTCTTCTCTATGATCACCTTCTCGTCCCATCACTTCTGGCCTTCTTCTTCTATATGATCACCTTCTCATCCCATGGCATCTGGCCTTCTTCTTCTCTATGATCACCTTCTCATCCCATGGCTTCTGGCCTTCTTCTTCTCTATGATCTCCTTCTCATCCCATGGCTTCTGGCCTTCTTCTTCTCTATGATCACCTTCTCATCCCATGGCTTCTGGCCTTCTTCTTCTCTATGAGCACCATCTCATCCCATGGCTTCTGGCCTTCTTCTTCTCTATGATCACCTTCTCATCCCATGGCTTCTGGCCTTCTTCTTCTCTATGATCACCTTCTCGTCCCATCACTTCTGGCCTTCTTCTTCTATATGATCACCTTCTCATCCCATGGCATCTGGCCTTCTTCTTCTCTATGATCTCCTTCTCATCCCATGGCTTCTGGCCTTCTTCTTCTCTATGATCACCTTCTCATCCCATGGCATCTGGCCTTCTTCTTCTCTATGATCACCTTCTCGTCCCATCACTTCTGGCCTTCTTCTTCTCTATGATCATGTTCTCATCCTATGGCTTCTGGCCTTCTTCTTCTCTATGATCACCTTCTCGTCCCATCACTTCTGGCCTTCTTCTTCTCTATGATCACCTTCTCATCCCATGGCTTCTGGCCTTCTTCTTCTCTATGATCTCCTTCTCATCCCATCACTTCTTGCCTTATTCTTCTCTATGATCTCCTTCTCATCCCATGCCTTCTGGCCTTCTTCTTCTCTATGATCACCTTCTCATCCCATGGCTTCTGGCCTTCTTCTTCTCTATGATCACCTTCTCATCCCATGGCTTCTGGCCTTCTTCTTCTCTATGATCTCCTTCTCATCCCATGGCTTCTGGCCTTCTTCTTCTCTATGATCTCCTTCTCATCCCATGGCATCTGGCCTTCTTCTTCTCTATGATCATGTTCTCATCCTATGGCTTCTGGCCTTCTTCTTCTATATGATCATGTTCTCATCCCATGGCTTCTGGCCTTCTTCTCTATGATCACCTTCTCACCCCATGGCTTCTGACCTTCTTCTTCTCTATGATCACCTTCTCATCCCATGGCTTCTGGCCTTCTTCTCTATGATCACCTTCTCACCCCATGGCTTCTGACCTTCTTCTTCTCTATGATCACCTTCTCATCCCATGGCTTCTGGCCTTCTTCTCTATGATCACCTTCTCACCCCATGGCTTCTGACCTTCTTCTTCTCTATGATCACCTTCTCAATTCCATGGCATCTGGCCTTCTTCTTCTCTATGATCATCTTCTCTTCCCATGGCTTCTGGCCTTCTTCTTCTCTATGATCTCCTTCTCATGCCATGGCTTCTGGCCTTCTTCTTCTCTATGATCTCCTTCTCGTCCCATGGCTTCTGGCCTTCTTCTTCTCTATGATCCCCTTCTCAATCCCATGGCTTCTGGCCTTCTTCTTCTCTATGATCACCTTCTCGTCCCATGGCTTCTGGCCTTCTTCTTCTCTATAATCACCTTCTCATTCCATCATTTCTGGCCTTCTTCTTCTCTATGATCACCTTCTCATTCCATCATTTCTGGCCTTCTTCTTCTCTATGATCTCCTTTTCATCCCATGGCTTCTGGCCTTCTTCTTCTCTATGATCTCCTTCTCATCCCATGGCTTCTGGCCTTCTTCTTCTCTATGATCTCCTTCTCATCCCATGGCTTCTGGCCTTCTTCTTCTCTATGATCACCTTCTCATCCCATGGCTTCTGGCCTTCTTCTTCTCTATGATCTCCTTCTCATCCCATGGCTTCTGGCCTTCTTCTTCTCTATGATCACCTTCTCATCCCATGGCTTCTGACCTTCTTCTTCTCTATGATCTCCTTCTCATCCCATGGCTTCTGGCCTTCTTCTTCTCTATGATCACCTTCTCATCCCATGGCTTCTGGCCTTCTTCTTCTCTATGATCACCTTCTCATCCCATGGCTTCTGGCCTTCTTCTTCTCTATGATCTCCTTCTCATCCCATGGCTTCTGGCCTTCTTCTTCTCTATGATCTCCTTCTCATCCCATCACTTCTTGCCT
Organism: Engystomops pustulosus; assembly: GCF_040894005.1. Taxonomy (NCBI): domain Eukaryota; kingdom Metazoa; phylum Chordata; class Amphibia; order Anura; family Leptodactylidae; genus Engystomops; species Engystomops pustulosus. Next base: position 87,715,334 of record NC_092421.1, read on the forward strand.
TATTCTTCTCTATGATCTCCTTCTCATCCCATGGCTTCTGGCCTTCTTCTTCTCTATGATCACCTTCTCATCCCATGGCTTCTGGCCTTCTTCTTCTCTATGATCACCTTCTCATCCCATGGCTTCTGGCCTTCTTCTTCTCTATGATCTCCTTCTCATCCCATGGCTTCTGGCCTTCTTCTTCTCTATGATCACCTTCTCATCCCATGGCTTCTGGCCTTCTTCTCTATGATCTCCTTCTCATCCCATGGCTTCTGGCCTTCTTCTTTATGATCACCTTCTCACCCCATGGCTTCTGGCCTTCTTCTCTATGATCTCCTTCTCATCCCATGGCTTCTGCTCTTCTTTAATATGATCACCTTCTCATCCCATGGCATCTGGCCTTCTTCTCTATGATCACCTTCTCATCCCATGGCTTCTGGCCTTCTTCTTCTCTATGATCTCCTTCTCATCCCATGGCTTCTGGCCTTCTTCTTCTCTATGATCACCTTCTCATCCCATGGCATCTGGCCTTCTTCTCTATGATCACCTTCTCATCCCTTCATTTCTGGCCTTCTTCTTGCCCTTCCTGATTAAGCTCCTGCCTCTAGAATACAATACCTTGTGGAGGGCTTCCCCTTGTGGCAATCTCCTCACTATGCTACCTTTTTATCCTACAATGTTTGTTTTTTTTGTGTACTGTACTATAGGACTATTCCTGTGACCTTGACCTCAGAAATTGTTCTACCTCTAAATCTACAACTCCTTGGGTGAAATCCATTGGGTCCATCCACTACTTGTCCAGCCTGCAGGTCTATCTTTCAGTAAGTTACTCCTTGTAACATCATCTTATTCCATAATCTCCACAGAGGCCAATTTTGCTGAGTGTGCACTGAGTAATAAAGCTGAATATAATAATGGCTGAAACCTGTTTATTCTACACATTTCCTGTCTCCAAGGAACCTTAATAAGGACTTGGCTATTTCCATTAATGAACAAAAATTTACAGCTTGGTCTGTTAACATTCACATATACCTTTAATCACCTAACACCCAGGTCCTTCCCAATGTATATCAGACTCTGCTCTACCAGACATGCAGAAGATTTCATTTTTCACTTCGATGTTATGATAGGTGAACCAAACAACAGCTTTCTCTCCTGGAAGTCAAGATACTGCATTAAGACAAGTCAAAGCTAAACAACCAGAAATAAACTGTGTATATCTCGAGTAAACGTTGCCAAGACAGAACACAGAAAGTGAACAGTAGCCTGGGACTATTAAGACACCCATGTGCCAGGTTACTCCTCGCTTTAACAGCTCATCCGTCTTGACAAGGAGGATGAAGATTCCAGAGAGCGAAGATCTATCAGAAGCAAAAGCACATATACAATAAGGTTCTTCTTGAAAGTCTTCAAGTCGGAGAAACTAAGAAGCCCTTTTTTGTTCATCCTGCCAACTGGCATGAAGGATGAAGACGGGTGTCATTTCTCAACCTTTTTTTTGCAGTTTAAGGAATCAAGAATGGAATTTTCCATGGAGATGGATAAATGGACAAAAGCAGAAGGTCTACTGCCCACTCCTCCATGTTTACATAAGACAATTCTGTTTACCTCCTGCCCGGTGATCATCATCCTTCTCTCCGAATCTTCTGTAAATGTGTTATGAAATCTCCATCATGGATGTATCCTAACATCCCACCCAAGCACCAGAAGATAGAGCCTGCTCTGCAAATGTTCTTCCAGACCTACAGCATTCTTGGGAGCTCACATTTCCTTCATTAGTCACTGCTTTTTAATCTCTGGATTTTCACAAAAGCCAAGACGTTCATATTTTTTATGTTCTGCGTCGTGCTCAGATTAAGTTGCCTCCTTAAATGTTCCACTGGAAATATCAACTCGAAATGTTGAAGGAAAATTGTGTCTCTCCGAGCCGACTCAAGAGCGAAACTGACAGCGACTCATGGGGTATTGGAAGTGTAACAAACATTTACCACTGGAATACATTAAGATTTTGTGAACCCTGGCATCTTATAAGAAGCAGCTATGTATCGAGAAGGCTAGCAAGCATGGAACGAGGACGTTCTCTTCCCATAAAACCCTGAAGAAACCTGACTGTTGATCATTATCAATGAGAGCCAAAAACAACACATGGAGAAGATATTTGCACGGTTCTGAATTAAATTTTGCAAAAATTATTGGGAATTTATGTGTTTTATTTATGAGCTGTTGGACAATGAATGTTCACAAATTACTGTGCTACTTGTATTGAGATGGAAAAACCTTCCATCAAAAAAAGTCACAATTTCATGCAGCTCCCCCCCCCCCCCGACCTACACACAAATCATAAAAACAATGGCTTAACACTGCCCTCAATCTCACAAATCTATAGCCACAGGGTAACCCTTAGAGGGGTGTTCCATAATTTCTGGTAAAACCTGTGAGGGCAATGACATAACTTGAGACATAAGATGAAGTGACATTCCATGGTCCAAGTTGGCCAGTGATTGTCCAAAATGGGACTTGACCCCTGGTACTTCAGGCCAAACCATCAGTGTCAGAGGCCACAATACCAGTGAGACATGGGGCACATTTACTTAACCGTCCCATTGACGCCGCCAATCCGGAATGTCCAACGAGGATTCGGAGCTGCCACAATTCACTTAGATCGTGCCCCCTGATATCCTGCATGTGTCGCTTCTCCGCTCAGGTCCCCGGAGTTCATCTTCTTCTTTCCGCGGTTTGTCCGAATGAGTCGGGTTGTCCGACGTCCATGTCCCCCCCCCCCCCTGATTTGTGTCACATGCAAACCGCCACCGATGCGCCACAATCCGATCGTGTGCACCAAAAATCCAGTGCAATTCAGCGCAAAACAGAAAAATTTGCAAAACATGACGAAAATACGGCCGCGGGACCCTTAGTAAATGAGCCCCATTGTTTTTAAAGCATCCCAGACCCAGCTTGAAAAGGGTTTTCCAGGATTCCTGGAAAAACCCTTTAACTCTTGACAGTCTTCAATTCTACACATCTTACCACTTTCTGCTGCATCCAACCCAAAAACATTTCTTATATCACCTCTCTCTTCAACTCTTTACACGTCAGGTCTAGAGAAAAATTCTAGTGCATTCCATCATGATACTAGTGTGCCAAATTCCTTCTCTTCGGCCTCCCAATTAATATTTTTGGAAAGGGGAGCACATATGTTGGGGGACTATAGAAATATCAGAATAAGGCCACATACACACCACCATTGTTTTTGGCCCCATAAACTAACTCACGGCCCCAACGTCTAATGTACACCTTCATGGTGCGGTGCATGCACAATGAGGCACTGCGCACCACCACACCAGGAACCTGCTGACTGCCTGCACCACAAAACATAGAACAGGTCCTATTCCTGCCCATGATTTCAGCAGGTGCAGTCACTTCCTATGGACATTATCAGGATGAGTGATGCTCAGACACGACCTGTTGCTTGCGGCCTATAAAATGGACATAAGGTGATGCCCGTTTCTGAAGTGGATCACTGGGGGTTCTTAGAGGTGGATCACCTACAATCAGATATTGATCTCCTAGCCAAAGCATGAAGACATGGGATTATTAGCTATAACTTCCTTAACGAAGGGAGATGCAACACATTTCTGTCAGGTGTCTGGGATGGGAGTCTGGGAGTTGGGTCTGTGGACCCCCTGGGCCACCGCGGGAGATGGTACTAGCCGACACCTGGGACCAGAGTCTAAGTGGCACCTGGTCTCCACCAGAGCCCGCCGCAAAGCTGGATGGTCTTGCTGCGGCAGGATGCCACCAGGTCGTTCCAGAAGTGCAGCTAGCCCGCGGTGGCATCCAAGGTAGTATAGCAGGATACAGTCCGAGCCTGGGATGACAGCAGGAGAGCAGCGCTGGAAGGAACCCTGGAACACACAGCAGGAACACCGGAGCAGGCACATGGTACAGGAATGCTGAAACAGGAACGGGAAACACAGAGTAACACAGGTAACACAGGAACACGGAGGAACACTGGAAACACAGGAATACTGGAAACACAGGAATACTGGAAACACAGGAATACTGGAGGCCTTTCACTTCACAGGAAATGGCTGGAGATCCGGCAGGGAATGATGGGAGCCGCCAGGTTATATAGCAGATCCAGGTTGACGAGTGCCAATCAGGAGGACCCTGGCCCTTTAAATCCTGAAGACCCGGCGCGTGCCCTAAGGAGCGGGGATGTGAACGAGACCTATAATGGGCCTGGGAGATGGGGCAGCAGGGACAGCGCCACGCAGAGGGGCACAGGTGCACTCGTGACAATTTCCTATAGCAAAAATAGGAACCCATCTTAACACCATGACCCTCTATGTACGTCATGGCCCCTCATTAATCTTACTCTACATTTTTTACCGAAATTTCGACATTGATGAATTGCCCCGTTGATAAATGAACATTTGTCATTTTTCCTGAATTTTACCCCAATTTTTTTTATTCCATCTTGGGAAAGAAAGTTTTATTTTTTTATATTTTTCACTTTTTTTGTGGAATTTTTATGTAAAGCATTTAGCAGTAATAACTCTGCATATTTTTCACCACTTACTTAAACGTCCTCATCCGGTTATTTGTTCTCCGATGTAATCACGCTCATGCAGAAAATCACTTAGCGCTCTCTGTAAATGATGGATGGGACATAAATAACTCGTGAAGATCGTGAAGATCCAGACATGAAAGCACAAAAATCCAGCAAGTCCCAATAACCAAGTGGACGGCGCTGGAAGCTTCTGTATTTATTGAGTTTGCTGAATGACCCCCTTGTAGCCAGACATATTTATTCACACTTCAACGGCCAATGAGTGCGCAGACCATATTTATTAACTGAGAAGGCAAATATTAGGTGACGCTCAACATTTGGCTGAAGTCGAACTAAATTTTTATGACCCAGGACTTCTCTGGAGTCATCTGTTATCTCACACTTAGGGGATTTATTCAGGGCTCCATCACTCAACCAGATGCGCAATATCTACCATGTGATGTGATGCAGTATGAAGCAAACATACCTTGAGAATGCTGTAGCTACACTGATGCAGGATCAGATCTTGGTTAATCCCTGACCTGAGTGGTTTTGCTGAAAAAACAATTATAACATTCAGGACCTTGGGAAAGCTGGGTCAGCATGTAACACAATATACAGGGGAGCTTGGAATTACAAATGGCTGCTAAGTAAAGCATGACTAGTCAAGCACTTATCGACCTGAGCTGGATCCCTCATACCCAGCAGCTGGGGGATGGTGCAGCAATTGATTATTCTGTCTGGCAGAATACTGATTGCATCATCATCAGGTTGTACTGTACAGTGTCCATATACAGTATATGCAATAGTAGTAGGATAGGAGTAGTAGTACTGTGCTGTGCCCATATATACAGGATAGGAGTAGTAGTACTGTGCTGTGCTCATATATACAGGATAGGAGTAGTAGTACTGTGCTGTGCTGTGCTCATATATACAGGATAGGTGTAGTAGTACTATGCTGTGCCCATATATACAGGATAGGAGTAGTAGTACTGTGCTGTGCCCATATATACAGGATAGGAGTAGTAGTAATGTGCTGTGTACATATATACAGGATAGAAGTAGTAGTACTGTGCTGTGCACATATATACAGGATAGGAGTAGTAGTACAGTGCTGTGCCCATATATACAGGATAGGAGTAGTAGTACTGTGCTGTGACCATATATACAGGATAGGAGTAGTAGTACTGTGCTGTGCCCATATATACAGGATAGGAGTAGTAGTACTGTGCTGTGCTCATATATACAGGATAGGAATAGTAGTACTGTGCTGTGTACATATATACAGGATAGAAGTAGTAGTACTGTGCTGTGCACATATATACAGGATAGGAGTAGTAGTACAGTGCTGTGCCCATATATACAGGATAGGAGTAGTAGTACTGTGCTGTGTCCGTATATACAGGATAGAAGTAGTAGTACTGTGCTGTGCACATATATACAGGATAGGAGTAGTAGTACTGTGCTGTGACCATATATACAGGATAGGAGTAGTAGTACTGTGCTGTGCCCATATATACAGGATAGGAGTAGTAGTACTGTGCTGTGCTCATATATACAGGATAGGAATAGTAGTACTGTGCTGTGTACATATATACAGGATAGAAGTAGTAGTACTGTGCTGTGCACATATATACAGGATAGGAGTAGTAGTACAGTGCTGTGCCCATATATACAGGATAGGAGTAGTAGTACTGTGCTGTGTCCGTATATACAGGATAGAAGTAGTAGTACTGTGCTGTGCACATATATACAGAATAGGAGTAGTAGTACTGTGCTGTGCCCACATATACAGGATAGGAGTAGTAGTACTGTGCTGTGCACATATATACAGAATAGGAGTAGTAGTACTGTGCTGTGCCCACATATACAGGATAGGAGTAGTAGTACTGTGCTGTGCACATATATACAGAATAGGAGTAGTAGTATTGTGCTGTGCCCATATATACAGGATAGGAGTAGTAGTACAGTGCTGTGCCCATATATACAGGATAGGAGTAGTAGTACTGTGCTGTGACCATATATACAGGATAGGAGTAGTAGTACTGTGCTGTGCCCATATATACAGGATAGGAGTAGTAGTACTGTGCTGTGCTCATATATACAGGATAGGAATAGTAGTACTGTGCTGTGTACATATATACAGGATAGAAGTAGTAGTACTGTGCTGTGCACATATATACAGGATAGGAGTAGTAGTACAGTGCTGTGCCCATATATACAGGATAGGAGTAGTAGTACTGTGCTGTGTCCGTATATACAGGATAGAAGTAGTAGTACTGTGCTGTGCACATATATACAGAATAGGAGTAGTAGTACTGTGCTGTGCCCACATATACAGGATAGGAGTAGTAGTACTGTGCTGTGCACATATATATAGAATAGGAGTAGTAGTACTGTGCTGTGCCCACATATACAGGATAGGAGTAGTAGTACTGTGCTGTGCACATATATACAGAATAGGAGTAGTAGTATTGTGCTGTGCCCATATATACAGGATAGGAGTAGTAGTACTGTGCTGTGTCCATATATACAGGATAGAAGTAGTAGTACTGTGCTGTGCTTATATATACAGGATAGGAGTTGTAGTACTGTGCTGTGCCCATATATACAGGATAGGAGTAGTAGTACTGTGCTGTGCCCACATATACAGGATAGGAGTAGTAGTACTGTGCTGTGCACATATATACAGAATAGGAGTAGTAGTACTGTGCTGTGCCCACATATACAGGATAGGAGTAGTAGTACTGTGCTGTGCACATATATACAGAATAGGAGTAGTAGTATTGTGCTGTGCCCATATATACAGGATAGGAGTAGTAGTACAGTGCTGTGCCCATATATACAGGATAGGAGTAGTAGTACTGTGCTGTGACCATATATACAGGATAGGAGTAGTAGTACTGTGCTGTGCCCATATATACAGGATAGGAGTAGTAGTACTGTGCTGTGCTCATATATACAGGATAGGAATAGTAGTACTGTGCTGTGTACATATATACAGGATAGAAGTAGTAGTACTGTGCTGTGCACATATATACAGGATAGGAGTAGTAGTACAGTGCTGTGCCCATATATACAGGATAGGAGTAGTAGTATTGTGCTGTGTCCGTATATACAGGATAGAAGTAGTAGTACTGTGCTGTGCACATATATACAGAATAGGAGTAGTAGTACTGTGCTGTGCCCACATATACAGGATAGGAGTAGTAGTACTGTGCTGTGCACATATATACAGAATAGGAGTAGTAGTACTGTGCTGTGCCCACATATACAGGATAGGAGTAGTAGTACTGTGCTGTGCACATATATACAGAATAGGAGTAGTAGTATTGTGCTGTGCCCATATATACAGGATAGGAGTAGTAGTACTGTGCTGTGTCCATATATACAGGATAGAAGTAGTAGTACTGTGCTGTGCTTATATATACAGGATAGGAGTTGTAGTACTGTGCTGTGCCCATATATACAGGATAGGAGTAGTAGTACTGTGCTATGCACATATATACAGGATAGGAGTAGTAGTACTGTGCTGTGCTCATATATACAGGATAGGAGTAGTAGTACTGTGCTATGCACATATATACAGGATAGGAGTAGTAGTACTGTGCTGTGTCTATATATACAGGATAGGAGTAGTAGTACTGTGCTGTGCCCATATATACAGGATAGGAGTAGTAGTACTGTGCTATGCACATATATACAGGATAGGAGTTGTAGTACTGTGCTGTGCTCATATATACAGGATAGGAGTAGCAGTACTGTGCTGTGCCCATATATACAGGATAGAAGTAGTAGTACTGTGCTGTGTCCATATATACAGGATAGGAGTAGTAGTACTGTGCTGTGCTCATATATACAGGATAGGAGTAGTAGTACTGTGCTATGCACATATATACAGGATAGGAGTAGTAGTACTGTGCTGTGCTCATATATACAGGATAGGAGTAGTAGTACTGTGCTATGCACATATATACAGGATAGGAGTAGTAGTACTGTGCTGTGCCCATATATACAGGATTGGAGCAGTAGTACTGTGCTGTGCCCGTATATACATAATAGGAGTAGTAGTACTGTGCTGAGCTCATGTATACAGGATAGGAGTAGTAGTACTGTGCTGTGCTCATATATACAGGATAGGAGTAGTAGTACTGTGCTGTGCCCGTATATACAGGATAGGAGTAGTAGTACTGTGCTGTGTACATATATACAGGATAGGAGTAGTAGTATTGTGCTGTGCCCATATATACAGGATAGGAGTAGTAGTACTGTGCTGTGCTCATATATACAGGATAGGAGTAGTAGTACTGTGCTGTGCCCATATATACAGGATAGGAGTAGTAGTACTGTGCTGTGCTCATATATACAGGATAGGAGTAGTAGTACTATGCTGTGCTCATATATACAGGATAGGAGTAGTAGTACTGTGCTGTGCCCGTATATACAGGATAGGAGTAGTAGTACTGTGCTGTGCCCATATATACAGGATTGGAGCAGTAGTACTGTGCTGTGCCCGTATATACAGGATAGGAGTAGTAGTACTGTGCTGTGTACATATATACAGGATAGGAGTAGTAGTACTGTGCTGTGCCCATATATACAGGATAGGAGTAGTAGTACTGTGCTGTGCTCATATATACAGGATAGGAGTAGTAGTACTGTGCTGTGCCCATATATACAGGATAGGAGTAGTAGTACTGTGCTGTGCTCATATATACAGGATAGGAGTAGTAGTACTGTGCTGTGCCCGTATATACAGGATAGGAGTAGTAGTACTGTGCTGTGCCCGTATATACAGGATTGGAGCAGTAGTACTGTGCTGTGCCCGTATATACAGGATAGGAGTAGTAGTACTGTGCTGTGCTCATATATACAGGATAGGAGTAGTAGTACTGTGCTGTACCCATATATACAGGATAGGAGTAGTAGTACTATGCTGTGCTCATATATACAGGATAGGAGTAGTAGTACTGTGCTGTACCCATATATACAGGATAGGAGTAGTAGTACTGTGCTGTGCCCGTATATACAGGATAGGAGTAGTAGTACTGTGCTGTGCCCGTATATACAGGATTGGAGCAGTAGTACTGTGCTGTGCCCGTATATACAGGATAGGAGTAGTAGTACTGTGCTGTGCCCGTATATACAGGATTGGAGCAGTAGTACTGTGCTGTGCCCGTATATACAGGATAGGAGTAGTAGTACTGTGCTGTGCTCATATATACAGGATAGGAGTAGTAGTACTGTGCTGTACCCATATATACAGGATAGGAGTAGTAGTACTGTGCTGTGCCCGTATATACAGGATAGAAGTAGTAGTACTGTGCTGTACCCATATATACAGGATAGGAGTAGTAGTACTATGCTGTGCTCATATATACAGGATAGGAGTAGAAGTACTGTGCTGTACCCATATATACAGGATAGGGGTAGTAGTACTGTGCTGTGCCCATATATACAGGATAGGAGTAGTAGTACTGTGCTGTGCCCATATATACAGGATAGGAGTAGTAGTACTGAGCTGTGCACTTATATACAGGACAGGAGTAGTAGTACTGTACTGTGCCCATATATACAGTATAGGAGTAGTAGTACTGTGCTGTGTACATATATACAGGATAGGAGTAGTAGTACTGTGCTGTGCCCTTATATACAGGATAGGAGTAGTAGTACTGTGCTGTGCCCATATATACAGGATAGGAGTAGTAGTACTGTGCTATACCTATATATACAGGATAGGAGTAGTAGTACTGTGCTGTGCCCATATATACAGGATAGGAGTAGAAGTACTGTGCTGTACCCATATATACAGGATAGGAGTAGAAGTACTGTGCTGTACCCATATATACAGGATAGGAGTAGTAGTACTGTGCTGTGCCCGTATATACAGGATAGGAGTAGTAGTACTGTGCCCATATATACAGGATAGGAGTAGTAGTACTGTGCTGTACCCATATATACAGGATAGAAGTAGTAGTACTGTGCCCATATATACAGGATAGGAGTAGTAGTACTGTGCTGTACCCATATATACAGGATAGGAGTAGTAGTACTGTGCTGTGCCCATATATACAGGATAGGAGTAGTAGTACTGTGCTGTGCCCGTATATACAGGATAGGAGTAGTAGTACTGTGCTGTGCCAGCCCTGGGACTGTAGTCATACGGCAGAACTATTTTTCTAATGATAACACATACACAATTTTTGATTGCAGCAAGAATTTTCTAGAATTTTCTTGCACCTTCTACAATAGACAAACATTGTGTATGTTCTTATCTAAAATAAAGCTCAGACATGGGCCGGGGGTTAGTATTTGTGTTGGCGTCGTAGTGAAGAGCCATTAGACAATGACAGGAGCGGAGCAGATATGAAGAGAAAGCAGCGGCTGGCGGGATTGATGGCCGTGCCAAGCCTTTGTTTTCCCTGCATGCAGTGTTGGAGCAATGTTTAGTGGAAGCCTCCCCATAAGTACATGATTCACTTAGTACGTCGTCCGCTCCGAAATGTCTGCAGCAGATGGGACGCGTCTCTTTATGGCTTCCAGGATTTCACGTCGTAACATATTTTGCCATCTGTAATCTGTACAGACAATACATACAAGCCGCTCCGCCAGCTTCTCCAGGTCTCCTCCGAGCTGCGGGGGACTTCCATGGACCAGGAGAAGACTCCTCTCCGCAGCATAAACATCAAAAGTTAATTAGCGACACAACCCGAGTCATCAATATCCAGCGGTGGGTGGCGCCACTCAATGACCCGAGGAAGAGATTGTTTGCTGCTAATTAGGTCGTTGTCCTTCTGATGGGACCATAATGGTTGTGTCCAACATCTCCGCTCCTGAAACAGATGGAATATGATGTAGGGTTTGAGTCTTAATTATGAAATTACAAATTGTCAGCAGCCAACAGTTTCCCGCATTGTTACACTCACACTCATCCACTGCCTAGAAGTGTTTCATCCTTGGTTGGTCCATAGAATATCACATCCAGGGCCGGATAAAAGGAGGGGCTCCCGGGGCCCCCACTACTTTCGCTTTTAAAGGGGCCCCCACCAGCCCTGACAGTCAGCGACTCAGTTCAGGGGTCTAGGATATCAGCTGTGTCAGTAAGACACAGCTTCCATCGCTGGGGGAGATCGCCGATGCACTGTTCGGCAGAAGCAGGTTGTGATGGGATGTCGACAGCCGGTAATGACGTCACAATGTCGATACTACAGGGGGCTGGTGGCTGTATACTACAGGGGGCTGGTGGCTGTATACTACAGGGGCTGGTGGCTGTATACTACAGGGGGCTGGTGGCTGTATACTACAGGGGCTGGTGGCTGTATACTACAGGGGGCTGGTGGCTGTATACTATAGGGGGCTGGTGGCTCTATACTACAGGGGGCTGGTGGCTGTATACTACAGGGGGCTGGTGGCTGTATACTACAGGGGCTGGTGGCTGTATACTACAGGGGGCTGGCAGGCTGTATACTACAGGGGGCTGGCAGGCTGTATACTACAGGGGGCTGGCAGGCTATATACTACAGGGGACTGGTGGCTGTATACTACAGGGGACTGGTGGCTGTATACTACAGGGGCTGGTGGCTGTATACTACAGGGGGCTGGTGGCTGTATACTACAGGGGCTGGTGGCTGTATACTACAGGGGGCTGGTGGCTGTAAACTACAGGGGCTGGTGGCTGTATACTACAGGGGCTGGTGGCTGTATACTACAGGGGCTGGTGGCTGTATACTACAGGGGGCTGGTGGCTGTATACTACAGGGGGCTGGTGGCTGTATACTACAGGGGCTGGTGGCTGTATACTACAGGGGGCTGGTGGCTATATACTACAGGGGGCTGGTGGCTGTATACTACAGGGGGCTGGTGGCTGTATACTACAGGGGGCTGGTGGCTGTATACTACAGGGGGCTGGTGGCTGTATACTACAGGGGGCTGGTGGCTGTATACTACAGGGGCTGGGCAGGCTGTATACTACAGGGGTCAGGCTTGCTGTATACTACAGGGGGCTGGTGGCTGTATACTACAGGGGTCAGGCTTGCTGTATACTACAGGGGGCTGGTTGGCTATATTCTACAGGGGGCTGGTGGCTGTATACTACAGGGGGCTGGTGGCTGTATACTACAGGAGGCTGGTTGGCTATATTCTACAGGGGGCTGGCGGCTGTATACTACAGGGGGCTAGTGGCTGTATACTACAGCGCCTGGTGGCTGTATACTACAGGGGCTGGGCAGGCTGTATACTACAGGGGACTGGTGGCTGTATACTACAGGGGGCTGGTTGGCTATATTCTACAGGGGGCTGGTGGCTGTACACTACAGGGGGCTAGTGGCTGTATACTACAGCGCCTGGTGGCTGTATACTACAGGGGGCTGGTGGCTGTATACTACTGGGGGCTTTATACTACAGGGGGCTGGTGGCTGTATACTACAGGGGGCTGGTGGCTGTATACTACAGGAGGCTGGTTGGCTATATTCTACAGGGGGCTAGTGGCTGTATACTACAGGGGGCTGGTGGCTGTACACTACAGGGGGCTAGTGGCTGTATACTACAGCGCCTGGTGGCTGTATACTACAGGGGGCTGGTGGCTGTATACTACTGGGGGCTTTATACTACAGGGGGCTGGTGGCTGTATACTACAGGGGGCTGGTGGCTGTATACTACAGGAGGCTGGTTGGCTATATTCTACAGGGGGCTAGTGGCTGTATACTACAGGGGGCTGGTGGCTGTATACTACAGGGGGCTGGTGGCTGTATACTACAGGGGGCTGGTGGCTGTATACTACAGGGGGCTGGTGGCTGTATACTACAGGGGCTGGGCAGGCTGTATACTACAGGGGTCAGGCTTGCTGTATACTACAGGGGGCTGGTGGCTGTATACTACAGGGGTCAGGCTTGCTGTATACTACAGGGGGCTGGTTGGCTATATTCTACAGGGGGCTGGTGGCTGTATACTACAGGGGGCTGGTGGCTGTATACTACAGGAGGCTGGTTGGCTATATTCTACAGGGGGCTGGCGGCTGTATACTACAGGGGGCTAGTGGCTGTATACTACAGCGCCTGGTGGCTGTATACTACAGGGGCTGGGCAGGCTGTATACTACAGGGGACTGGTGGCTGTATACTACAGGGGGCTGGTTGGCTATATTCTACAGGGGGCTGGTGGCTGTACACTACAGGGGGCTAGTGGCTGTATACTACAGCGCCTGGTGGCTGTATACTACAGGGGGCTGGTGGCTGTATACTACTGGGGGCTTTATACTACAGGGGGCTGGTGGCTGTATACTACAGGGGGCTGGTGGCTGTATACTACAGGAGGCTGGTTGGCTATATTCTACAGGGGGCTAGTGGCTGTATACTACAGGGGGCTGGTGGCTGTACACTACAGGGGGCTAGTGGCTGTATACTACAGCGCCTGGTGGCTGTATACTACAGGGGGCTGGTGGCTGTATACTACTGGGGGCTTTATACTACAGGGGGCTGGTGGCTGTATACTACAGGGGGCTGGTGGCTGTATACTACAGGAGGCTGGTTGGCTATATTCTACAGGGGGCTAGTGGCTGTATACTACAGGGGGCTAGTGGCTGTACACTACAGGGGGCTAGTGGCTGTATACTACAGCGCCTGGTGGCTGTATACTACAGGGGGCTGGTGGCTGTATACTACAGGGGGCTGTATACTACAGGGGGCTGGTGGCTGTATACTACAGGGGTCTGGTGGCTGTATACTACAGGGGGCTGGTTGGCTATATTCTACAGGGGGCTGGCGGCTGTATACTACAGGGGGCTGGTGGCTGTATACTACAGGGGCTGGTGGCTGTATACTACAGGGGGCTGGTGGCTGTATACTACAGGGGGCTGGTGGCTGTATACTACAGGGGGCTGGTGGCTGTATACTACAGGGGCTGGTGGCTGTATACTACAGGGGGCTGGTGGCTGTATACTACAGGGGGCTGGTGGCTGTATACTACAGGGGTCAGGCTTGCTGTATACTACAGGGGGCTGGTGGCTGTATACTACAGGGGTCAGGCTTGCTGTATACTACAGGGGGCTGGTTGGCTATATTCTACAGGGGGCTGGCGGCTGTATACTACAGGGGGCTAGTGGCTGTATACTACAGCGCCTTGTGGCTGTATACTACAGGGGACTGGTGGCTGTATACTACAGGAGGCTGGTTGGCTATATTCTACAGGGGGCTGGTGGCTGTACACTACAGGGGGCTAGTGGCTGTATACTACAGCGCCTGGTGGCTGTATACTACAGGGGGCTGGTGGCTGTATACTACAGGGGGCTAGTGGCTGTATACTACAGCGCCTTGTGGCTGTATACTACAGGGGACTGGTGGCTGTATACTACAGGAGGCTGGTTGGCTATATTCTACAGGGGGCTAGTGGCTGTATACTACAGGGGGCTAGTGGCTGTACACTACAGGGGGCTAGTGGCTGTATACTACAGCGCCTGGTGGCTGTATACTACAGGGGGCTGGTGGCTGTATACTACAGGGGGCTGTATACTACAGGGGGCTGGTGGCTGTATACTACAGGGGTCTGGTGGCTGTATACTACAGGGGGCTGGTTGGCTATATTCTACAGGGGGCTGGTGGCTGTATACTACAGGGGCTGGGCAGGCTGTCTACTACAGGGGCTGGGCAGGCTGTATACTACAGGGGCTGGTGGGCTGTATACCACAGGGGCTGGCCGGCTGTATACTACAGGGGCTGGGCAGGCTGTATACTACAGGGGCTGGCAGGCTGTATACTACAGGGGCTGGGCAGGCTGTATACTACAGGGGCTGGGCAGGCTGTATACTACAGGGGCTGGGCAGGCTGTATACTACAGGGGCTGGTGGCTGTATACTACAGGGGCTGGGCAGGCTATATACTACAGGGGACTGGTGGCTGTATACTACAGGGGCTGGGCAGGCTGTATACTACAGGGGGCTGGTGGCTGTATACTACAGGGGGCTGGTGGCTGTATACTACAGGGGTCAGGCTTGCTGTATACTACAGGGGGCTGGTGGCTGTATACTACAGGGGTCAGGCTTGCTGTATACTACAGGGGGCTGGTTGGCTATATTCTACAGGGGGCTGGCGGCTGTATACTACAGGGGGCTAGTGGCTGTATACTACAGCGCCTTGTGGCTGTATACTACAGGGGACTGGTGGCTGTATACTACAGGAGGCTGGTTGGCTATATTCTACAGGGGGCTGGTGGCTGTACACTACAGGGGGCTAGTGGCTGTATACTACAGCGCCTGGTGGCTGTATACTACAGGGGGCTGGTGGCTGTATACTACAGGGGGCTAGTGGCTGTATACTACAGCGCCTTGTGGCTGTATACTACAGGGGACTGGTGGCTGTATACTACAGGAGGCTGGTTGGCTATATTCTACAGGGGGCTAGTGGCTGTATACTACAGGGGGCTAGTGGCTGTACACTACAGGGGGCTAGTGGCTGTATACTACAGCGCCTGGTGGCTGTATACTACAGGGGGCTGGTGGCTGTATACTACAGGGGGCTGTATACTACAGGGGGCTGGTGGCTGTATACTACAGGGGTCTGGTGGCTGTATACTACAGGGGGCTGGTTGGCTATATTCTACAGGGGGCTGGTGGCTGTATACTACAGGGGCTGGGCAGGCTGTCTACTACAGGGGCTGGGCAGGCTGTATACTACAGGGGCTGGTGGGCTGTATACCACAGGGGCTGGCCGGCTGTATACTACAGGGGCTGGGCAGGCTGTATACTACAGGGGCTGGCAGGCTGTATACTACAGGGGCTGGGCAGGCTGTATACTACAGGGGCTGGTGGCTGTATACTACAGGGGCTGGGCAGGCTGTATACTACAGGGGCTGGGCAGGCTGTATACTACAGGGGCTGGGCAGGCTGTATACTACAGGGGCTGGTGGCTGTATACTACAGGGGCTGGGCAGGCTATATACTACAGGGGACTGGTGGCTGTATACTACAGGGGCTGGGCAGGCTGTATACTACAGGGGGCTGGTGGCTGTATACTACAGGGGGCTGGTGGCTGTATACTACAGGGGGCTGGTGGCTGTATACTACAGGGACTGGTGGCTGTATACTACAGGGGGCTGGTGGCTGTATTCTATAGGGGGCTGGTGGCTGTATACTACAGGGGGCTTGTTGGTTATATTCTACAGGGGGCTGGCAGGCTACATACTACAGGGGGGCAGGCTATATACTACAGGGGATGCCGGCTGTATTATACAGTGGCTGGCATGCTATTTACAGAGGCTGGCTGGCTATATACCTCCAAAAACAATGTTGGAAGGGCCCCCACCAGTTTGGGAGAGCGGAGCCTGCGCAGCTGGGCGGAGAGCGGGCATGACAGGCTTGGCAGGGAGGGACGTATAATACATGGGTGGATTTCTATTGGGGGAGGAGAACAACAGTGGTAGGGATAGGGGGATTTTGAAATGGGGGGTGGAGTTAGAGGTTATTTAGGTAGCTGGCAGGAAGAAGTGGCCTCATACTGGCCAGAAAAAATTGTAGCAAGTAGCTGAGTGCAGTTTGTGGGTTAGGGCTGAGTTAGCTAGGGGGATTGGAGTTTTAGGACTAAGTAGGGATGGCTGACCTGGAGGAGTTCCTGGCGAGGATGAGGGAGGAAGCTGCCACGCGGGGGCCCGGCTGGATGGCTGAGCAGATGGCGGTGTGGGGCCCAGGAGGGTCACCCGAAGGTGGATCTGAGAGGCCTGCTCGGGCCAGACGGCCACCGGAGAGACTGAGCCCCTCAGCATCACCTCAGCGCGGATCGTGTCGGGCGGTGGTGGAGAGCAGAGGCGGCAGCGACAGGGAAGCGGACCCACCTGCTAAGAAGGCGAGGGCGAAGTCGGCGCCATCCGGGAGTCGTGACGGCAGGAGAAGCTCGGGAGCAGGATCCAGGAGGTCGGCAGCACGTGGGGCGGTGAAGATGGCGGCCGGTGCAGAGGATCTTCGGCGGGAAGGCGGCCGGAAGAGGGGGCGTGGCCAGACGGACGGGACCGGAAGTCGAGGCCGGAGGTGTAGCCAGGAGCCGGGGGACCTGAGCGGTACAGCGGTCGCCACCAGGAGCGCGGTGAGTGACGGGGGGGCAGCCAGGGAGCGGGGAGCGGCTGTCTGCCAGGAAGCGGGGGGACGGGCGGGCAGCCCCCGTCCTCTCAGGGCCGTGGATCAGGAACAGGCAGTCAGGGGGGGTTGGCCAGGAGCGGCTGTCACTCCATGGGAGGCGCAAGAGCTGCAGCGGGAGAGGGAGGCGATGTTTGGCGCACCGCCAGAGGTGCAGGACCAGCGGGCAGAAGACTGGAGAGGGGATATGCCGGTGAGCTGGACAGCAGAGGCCGGACGGGGGAGGCCTGCGGGGGAGGAGCTGGCTGGAGGTCTCCCCCCCAAGAGGGAACAGACGGCAGTGAGGCCGGGGGATTTAGTGGAGGGCGGGCATAGGCCTGCTGTGGGGGCCGCCCGTGCTCCGGGGGACCCGTACAGCAGGGGTAGGGATGTGGCGGCTTCTGCTGCGCCGCCTAGGAGGGAGGCGGAATATTTCCAGGGTGTTTCGTCTGTTCTTTTCCCGTTACAGGAGAGGGGCGGCTCAGGCGGCGCCATCTTGGACGTGATGCGGCGGGCCAGCGGAGTGGCTCCGCCAGGTAGCGGATGTGCGCCAGGAGTTCTGCCAGGACAAGATATCGCTGTGGGCCAGAGGACATCGGCGTTGGAGGCTGGACCTGCGCCGGCGCCGCTTAGCGGTGGCTTGCAGCTACCAGGTGGGTTTTCAGCTACGCACACACCAGACATTACTACCACATTGGGTCAAGGGTCTAGCGGGACAGGTGGGGTGGGACTGCCCCACGGATGGAACGTGTGCTTGGGCGCAGTAGGTCAGTTATTTAATGGATTTCGTCAGTTGCTGGTAACGGTTGAATCATCTCTGGGGTCACAGTTGGGGGGCCCGGTAGGGGCCTGGAGGAATGAGCAGGACAGGACATCTGGGTCGGGAAGCGGGGGGCCTACGGGGTCTGGGGGGGCCACCCCGGTTAGTGAAAGCGGAGATGGGAGTGCAGACGGAAAAGGAGGGGGCAAAAGGTTTGCAGGTCTCGGATGCGGCTAAGAGTAGTATTTACATTTGTTTTGATGGGCCGCCTGGGGGTCATTTAAAACAAGAGGTGAAGGATAAGATTTGGAAGAGGGAGAACATAGACATATTTACTCTGTTGCCGTTAGAGCGATTTAGTATGGAGAAATGGGAGAAGGGGAAGGAGCACAGGAAGGAGGAGGATGAGGAGCGGAGGAGATATCGGCTGATCCCGAGGAATTTGGGGAATTGGCTTCATGCCTTTGCGATATTGGGTAGTGTGGTAGGGGAAAAGCACCCGGAATGCTGTTCTGGGCTGTTCGGGTATCTAGACACGATCTGGGAAGCTAACAAGACGTATGGGGGCATTGCGTGGCTCAAGTACGATGAGCAGTTTAGGCAGAGAATGGCGGTACAGCCCACCCTACAATGGGATCACAGGGACATTTCCTTGTGGATGAGGATTATGACGGCCCCTAAGACGGCGCCGAGGAATCCGTTTGCAACTGCGGGTTCGGGGTCCTTTCAAGGGGGGCCCGACGGGGCGAGGAGTGGAAGCTCGTCGGGCGGGTACAAGAAAGGGGTGTGCTGGAAGTATAATGAAGGGGCGTGTTCTTGGGGAGCTTCCTGCTCCTATAGACATGAGTGTTCAGGTTGCGGGGGCGCCAATCACCCGCTCACAAAATGCTTTAAGTTATTGTTACTTGGTTTTCAGTTCGGTTTTAGGATCCCGTTTAAGGCTGGCGGTGGGGTCGGTTTTATTAAAAACTTAAGTTCAGTTAAGGATCATCTAGAGGTGGTAAGGGAGAAGCTGCGGAAGGAGGTGAGCTTGGGTAGGATGTTGGGTCCATTCAACAGCCCTCCAGTGGAGAATCTGAGGATATCTCCACTGGGGGTTGTTCCTAAGAAGGAGGCGGGGAAATACAGACTGATTCATCACCTGTCTTACCCCTCTGGGGCATCGGTGAATGATGACATTGATGGGTCATTGACGGCGGTATCCTATACCTCATTCGACGCAGCGGTGGCATTGGTTCGTGATGTAGGCCAAGGGGCGCTGATGGCTAAGGCGGACATTGAATCTGCTTTTAGGCTGCTGCCAGTACATCCCGAATCCATGCATGGAATGGAGCGTGGGCGAGTGGCCAGGGAACTGGGTCGAGGTAGGATTCACTAAAAATCTCTGTCTGTTGGAATTGTTTCCCATCATTGTATCAGTTGAGTTGTGGGGCACACAGCTGGGTAACAAGTGTGTCGTGTTCCACTGCAACAATATGGCAGTAGTGGACGTCATTAATAAGCAGTCAGCTTCGTCCGCGCCAGTGATCAAATTACTACAGCATTTAGTGTTATTGTGTTTAAGATGGAATATCATGTTTAGGGCTGTGCATGTCCCAGGTGTGGACAATAACATTGCCGATGCATTGTCTCGTCTACAGTTAGACAGATTTCGGAGTCTGGCGCCGGAGGCAGCGAAAGAACCCTTGCAATGTCCGGGGCACCTGTGGGATTTAGTTTGGTAAGGTTTCTGCATTGGATACAGCATTCATTGTCCCCGGCTACTTGGGAAGCATACAGAAAGGTTTGGAAGAGTTGGTTTTTGTTTTCAGATGGTTGGGTGGTCATGGGTCAGCAAGGGACGCGATCGGATCAGTTGTTCTGCTTTATGGCATTAATGTTTGACAGAGGAATGTCGGGGTCGGTGATACGCAAGAACTTGGCGGCGCTGTCCTTCTTGTTAGGCACTGTTGGCGCTGTTGTTCTTGCTAAGCTTCGGCTTTGCGGTAGGTCTTTGGGTTTGAACCCTGACCAGGTGAGTGTACACTGGTTGGGTTTTCGGGGCCTAACGTGGAGCAGAGTGCGGCCTAAGCTGCAGGAATGTTTTCGAAGATGGGGCCCCCCGAATGTGTTGATGTTGCATGTCGGGGGGAATGACATTGGGAAGTTCCCAATGCGTCCTCTTATTAAAAGCATAAAGAGGGATTTGCTTTGCTTATGGGACATGCACCCGGGAATGATGATTGTGTGGTCGGACATCATTAGACGTGAGTCTTGGAGGAATGCTGTGTCAGTGTCGGCGCTGAACAGGTGCAGAGTGAAAGTGAATAGGAGTGTTGCGAAATTTGTGAGACTGAATGGAGGTATGGTTGTTCGCCACACTCTGCTAGATGAAGAAAAAAGTTACACAGGTCCGGACGGCGTGCATCTGACTGAAGTTGGTTTGGATGTTTTTAACTTCAGTTTGTCAGAGGTGGCTGATTTGTGTCTGAGGGTGTGGGGGAGCATGTCGACTTAAGGGGTCAAGTCGGCATGCTTGGCGGGTTCTTGGCAACAGCCAGTGGTGCATCTAAAGTGTGGTTTACAAAAAAGGTAGCCACAAATTATCTGTAAGGTGATGTTATTGAAGTGAGGTTGGTGGTTTTTTCCCTTGGATCGTATCCAGGTGGAATGGTTGTTTTTTCATTGTCTCCGAGTTGGTTTGGTCTAGGGCCACATCTTCGTTCGCCATTTTGCTAGGAGGTTGGCGGCAAAGTGGAGCTGGGGGTGTGGCTCTCGTGCGCTGAGCGTGCATTTTATGGTTATGGAGACAATGAGGTAACGGTGGTTTGGTTATGTTTTGAATTCATACCTATTATGGTTGTTGCCAAGAACTCTGCTGTCATCTTATGTTGATGTATTTTATTATTATGTTAATATATGTTTCTTGTTTTTCAGATTTTCAACCATTTACAATAAAGAGCTGTGACCATTCACCTTTCCAACTAATAAATGTGTCTGTGTTTTATTTGTAGCTAGGTGGTGGTCAGGCTAGGGGGTATTGTGGGTCCTTCCCTGGGGTACCGAACTCGGCCATTGCCTGGTCATGCGCCCAGGGGCTCCCACCACCCTTAATCCAGCCCTAATCACTTTCCTACGTGATGTAGTCACCTCCATCTCTCTATGGTTGATGCCTACAAGACAAATCTTTATCTTTCCACCTTGGCCCTTGGCAGCTAAGTCCAACCCCCCGTGCAATGGGCAATGATCAACACCAAAGGATTGGCTTAAAAAGGACTTCCAGGAAAACGTTATGGGGGCTTGGATAGAAAAGAGCACACCCGCCATCCAATCCTACGTTTCTTTAGTATTTCCGTCATTGTTTGCAGCTGGAAGTTTGAGGGGTCAACTGGACTAAGACCGGACGTCACTTGTTGTTCCAAGGTCCAAGGAAGCCACTCATTGGCTGAAGCAGGTCACATCCCCCCACCCCATTACCTCTGGCTTGGTACAGGGCAGATGTCCCGGACTTATCAGGGAAGCGAGAGCCGGAGCAGGGTAAGTAGGCTTTATTTTTTTCCCAATTCCTGCCCCACCCCTCGGAGAAAACTTCTTTATTGATGAAACTTCAGAAAGTGGGAGTGCCCTCGAGAGATAGGGGCGTGGCTTGCGGGAAATTATCTGTGCACCAAAAATTCTGGCGCACAGTTTAAACCAACTAAAAGTAGGTGTAAAGTAGGAAGCGACAGTGTTATCCTGCAGCAGAATTCATCATCACAGGGATACATCTGGTGCAGCAGAAGACAAGTGTTTTCCAGCAGAGACTGGCGGAACCTGAGACATGTTGTTAAATCCCCCCCACTGCATCACTTACCTGTGATTTACATGTGCATTCCCTCACTCAAAAACCGACTTACCTACTGACCGTTTCCCTATCCTGCTGACTTGCCTACTCACTCCCTCACTCACCTGCTGACTTGCCTACTCACTCACTCCCTCACTCACCTGCTGGCCTACTCACTCCCTCACTATCCTACTGACTTGCCTACTCACTCACTCCCTCACTCACCTGCTGGCCTACTCACTCACTCCCTCACTCACCTGCTGGCTTACTCCCTCACTCACCTGCTTGCTTACTCACTCACTCACCTGCTTGCTTACTCACTCACTCACCTGCTTGCTTACTCACTCACTCACCTGCTTGCTTACTCCCTCACTCACCTGCTGGCCTACTCACTCCCTCACTATCCTGCTGACTTGCCTACTCACTCCCTCACTATCCTGCTGACTTGCCTACTCACTCCCTCACTATCCTGCTGACTTGCCTACTCACTCCCTCACTATCCTGCTGACTTGCCTACTCACTCCCTCACTATCCTGCTGACTTGCCTACTCACTCCCTCACTATCCTGCTGACTTGCCTACTCACTCCCTCACTCACCTGCTGACTTGCCTACTCACTCCCTCACTCACCTGCTGACTTGCCTACTCACTCCCTCACTCACCTGCTGACTTGCCTACTCACTCCCTCACTCACCTGCTGACTTGCCTACTCACTCCCTCACTCACCTGCTGACTTGCCTACTCACTCCCTCACTATCCTGCTGACTTGCCTACTCACTCCCTCACTATCCTGCTGACTTGCCTACTCACTCCCTCACTATCCCGCTGACTTGCCTACTCACTCCCTCACTATCCCGCTGACTTGCCTACTCACTCCCTCACTATCCCGCTGACTTGCCTACTCACTCCCTCACTATCCCGCTGACTTGCCTACTCACTCCCTCACTATCCCGCTGACTTGCCTACTCACTCCCTCACTCACCTGCTGGCCTACTCACTCCCTCACTCACCTGCTGGCCTACTCACTCCCTCACTCACCTGCTGACCTACTCACTCCCTCACTCACCTGCTGACCTACTCACTCCCTCAGTCACCTGCTGACTTACTCACTCCCTCACTCACCTGCTGGCCTACTCACTCCCTCACTCACCTGCTGGCCTACTCACTCCCTCACTCACCTGCTGACCTACTCACTCCCTCACTCACCTGCTGGCCTACTCACTCCCTCACTCACCTGCTGGCCTACTCACTCCCTCACTCACCTGCTGACCTACTCACTCCCTCACTCACCTGCTGACCTACTCACTC
Organism: Engystomops pustulosus; assembly: GCF_040894005.1. Lineage (NCBI taxonomy): Eukaryota > Metazoa > Chordata > Amphibia > Anura > Leptodactylidae > Engystomops > Engystomops pustulosus. The sequence continues at coordinate 87,738,832 of NC_092421.1, forward strand.
CCTCACTCACCTGCTGGCCTACTCACTCCCTCAGTCACCTGCTGGCCTACTCACTCCCTCAGTCACCTGCTGGCCTACTCACTCCCTCAGTCACCTGCTGGCCTACTCACTCCCTCACTCACCTGCTGGCCTACTCACTCCCTCACTCACCTGCTGGCCTACTCACTCCCTCACTCACCTGCTGGCCTACTCACTCCCTCACTCACCTGCTGGCCTACTCACTCCCTCACTCACCTGCTGGCCTACTCACTCCCTCACTCACCTGCTGACCTACTCACTCCCTCACTCACCTGCTGGCCTACTCACTCCCTCACTCACCTGCTGACCTACTCACTCCCTCACTCACCTGCTGACCTACTCACTCCCTCACTCACCTGCTGGCCTACTCACTCCCTCACTCACCTGCTGGCCTACTCACTCCCTCACTCACCTGCTGGCCTACTCACTCCCTCACTCACCTGCTGGCCTACTCACTCCCTCACTCACCTGCTGGCCTACTCACTCCCTCACTCACCTGCTGGCCTACTCACTCCCTCACTCACCTGCTGGCCTACTCACTCCCTCACTCACCTGCTGGCCTACTCACTCCCTCACTCACCTGCTGACCTACTCACTCCCTCAATCACCTGCTGACTCACTCACTCCCTCACTCACCTGCTGACTCACTCACTCCCTCACTCACCTGCTGACTCACTCACTCCCTCACTCACCTGCTGACTCACTCACTCACTCCCTCACTCACCTGCTGACTCACTCACTCACTCCCTCACTCACCTGCTGACTCACTCACTCACTCCCTCACTCACCTGCTGACTCACTCACTCCCTCACTCACCTGCTGACTCACTCACTCCCTCACTCACCTGCTGACTCACTAACTCCCTCACTCACCTGCTGACTCACTCACTCCCTCACTCACCTGCTGACTCACTCACTCCCTCACTCACCTGCTGACTCACTCACTCCCTCACTCACCTGCTGACCTACTCACTCCCTCACTCACCTGCTGACTCACTCACTCCCTCACTCACCTGCTGACTCACTCACTCCCTCACTCACCTGCTGGCCTACTCACTCCCTCACTCACCTGCTGGCCTACTCACTCCCTCACTCACCTGCTGACCTACTCACTCCCTCACTCACCTGCTGACCTACTCACTCCCTCACTCACCTGCTGACCTACTCACTCCCTCACTCACCTGCTGACCTACTCACTCCCTCACTCACCTGCTGACCTACTCACTCCCTCACTCACCTGCTGACCTACTCACTCCCTCACTCACCTGCTGACTTACTCACTCCCTCACTCACCTGCTGACTTACTCACTCCCTACATCGTTTACCTTTTTAATGTTTGTATTATTTGGGAGCCCAATAATGTATTCTATGTAATGGGGGTTCCTATTATGGGGGTGAGTGCAGCACATGGACAGGGTAATATAGTCGTTCCTATAACTGTACCCTCTCCCTTAAAGTGACCTCATCCTGCACCTACAGGACTCTCACGTCTGCTCCATGTCAGACACTATTACCAGCTGCCAAAGAATGAGACAGAACAGTCAAGTGTCTAATTAGGGTCAATTAACATCAATCAGCCGCCGCAGCCCCCTGCACGAGCCTCTCCTGGTGACTGCTCTCTCCCACCGGCCGCCTATTATCCGGTGATCATGGCCGCGATCTGGAGGATCTGCTGAAGAAGAGCAATGGGGTCTGGTAAAGTCAATGGGGGTCATTTATCTTTAGTTTTAGACTTGTGTGATTTATCTTAGAGGTTTATATATCAGGCGGCTGAGTCTGGGTTTTGTGACTTTTTGTTAAACAATTGTCACAATGGCTGCTATACATAGTGTGACGCTCCCATGGATACTCTCTGTAGAGAACTCTGGCTGTTATACATAGTGTGGCGCCCCTCTGGATACTCTCTGTAGAGAGCTCTGGCTGTTATACATAGTGTGGCGCCCCTCTGGATACTCTCTGTAGAGAGCTCTGGCTGTTATACATAGTGTGGCGCCCCCCTGGATACTCTCTGTAGAGAGCTCTGGCTGTTATACATTGTGTGGCGCCCCCCCTGGATACTCTCTGTAGAGAGCTCTGGCTGTTATACATTGTGTGGCGCCCCCCCTGGATACTCTCTGTAGAGAGCTCTGGCTGTTATACATTGTGTGGCGCCCCCCCTGGATACTCTCTGTAGAGAACTCTGGCTGTTATACATAGTGTGGCGCCCCCCTGGATACTCTCTGTAGAGAACTCTGGCTGTTATACATTGTGTGGCGCCCCCCCTGGATACTCTCTGTAGAGAGCTCTGGCTGCTATGCATAGTGTGGCGCCCCATGGATACTCTCTGTAGAGAACTCTGGCTGCTATACATAGTGTGGCGCCCCCCGGGATACTCTCTGTAGAGAACTCTGGCTGTTATACATAGTGTGGCGCCCCCCTGGATACTCTCTGTAGAGAGCTCTGGCTGTTATACATAGTGTGTCGCCCCCCCTGGATACTCTCTGTAGAGAACTCTGGCTGTTATACATAGTGTGGCGCCCCCCTGGATACTCTCTGTAGAGAACTCTGGCTGTTATACATTGTGTGGCGCCCCCCCTGGATACTCTCTGTAGAGAACTCTGGCTGTTATACATTGTGTGGCGCCCCCCTGGATACTCTCTGTAGAGAACTCTGGCTGCTATGCATTGTGTGTCGCCCCCCTGGATACTCTCTGTAGAGAGCTCTGGCTGTTATACATAGTGTGGCGCCCCCCTGGATACTCTCTGTAGAGAACTCTGGCTGTTATACATAGTGTGGCGCCCCCATGGATACTCTCTGTAGAGAACTCTGGCTGTTATACATAGTGTGGCGCCCCCATGGATACTCCCTGTAGAGAGCTCTGGCTGTTATACATTGTGTGGCGCCCCCCTGGATACTCTCTGTAGAGAACTCTGGCTGCTATGCATTGTGTGTCGCCCCCCTGGATACTCTCTGTAGAGAGCTCTGGCTGTTATACATAGTGTGGCGCCCCTCTGGATACTCTCTGTAGAGAGCTCTGGCTGTTATACATAGTGTGGCGCCCCCATGGATACTCCCTGTAGAGAGCTCTGGCTGTTATACATTGTGTGGCGCCCCCCTGGATACTCTCTGTAGAGAACTCTGACTGTTATACATAGTGTGGCGCCCCCCCTGGATACTCTCTGTAGAGAACTCTGACTGTTATACATAGTGTGGCGCCCCCCCTGGATACTCTCTGTAGAGAGCTATGGCTGTTATACATAGTGTGGCCCCCCCCCCTGGATACTCTCTGTAGAGAACTCTGGCTGTTATGCATTGTGTGGCGCCCCCCTGGATACTCTCTGTAGAGAGCTCTGGCTGCTATACATAGTGTGGCGCCCCCCTGGATACTCTCTGTAGAGAACTCTGGCTGTTATGCATTGTGTGGCGCCCCCCTGGATACTCTCTGTAGAGAGCTCTGGCTGTTATACATAGTGTGGCGCCCCCATGGATACTCTCTGTAGAGAACTCTGGCTGCTATACATAGTGTGGCGCCCCCCTGGATACTCTCTGTAGAGAACTCTGGCTGCTATGCATAGTGTGGCGCACCCATGGATACTCTCTGTAGAGAGCTCTGGCTGTTATACATAGTGTGGCGCCCCTCTGGATACTCTCTGTAGAGAACTCTGGCTGTTATACATAGTGTGGCGCACCCATGGATACTCTCTGTAGAGAGCTCTGGCTGTTATACATAGTGTGGCGCCCCCCTGGATACTCTCTGTAGAGAACTCTGGCTGTTATACATAGTGTGGCGCTCCCCTGGATACTCTCTGTAGAGAACTCTGGCTGTTATACATAGTGTGGCGCCCCCATGGATACTCTGTGTAGAGAACTCTGGCTGTTATACATAGTGTGGCGCTCCCCTGGATACTCTCTGTAGAGAACTCTGGCTGTTATACATAGTGTGGCGCTCCCCTGGATACTCTCTGTAGAGAACTCTGGCTGTTATACATAGTGTGGCGCTCCCCTGGATACTCTCTGTAGAGAACTCTGGCTGTTATACATAGTGTGGCGCTCCCCTGGATACTCTCTGTAGAGAACTCTGGCTGTTATACATAGTGTGGCGCCCCCATGGATACTCTGTGTAGAGAACTCTGGCTGTTATACATAGTGTGGCGCTCCCCTGGATACTCTCTGTAGAGAACGCTGGCTGCTATGCATTTGAGCAGATTTACTTACCCGGTCCAGTCGCGATCCCGCGATGCGTTCTCCGAGGATTCGGGTCTGCCGGGAGTCACTAAGGTCGTGCGCCCGATATCCAGCATGTGTCGCTTCCGTGCTTAGGTCCGCCGGAGTTCACCTTCTTTTTCCCGGTGCATGGGAGTGCTGATCTTGCGACACAAATCGTTTTTTAAATTCTGCAGTTTTCCCGAATCCGTCGGGTTGTCCAACGGCCACGTCCCCCGATTTCTGTCGGGTGAAAGCCGGCGCCGATGCGCCATAATCCGATCACGTGCGGAATGGAAATATTCGGGAAACCCCACGAAAGTGCGGCGTTCGGACCCTTAGTAAATCAGCCCCATTGTCTAAAACAACGGCATTTCAAGCGTTGAATGTGACCGCAGCCTTAGAAGTAACCAATACATTTCAATAAAATCTTGATGAAAAAAATGTATACATTAAAAAAAAAAAAACTCCCAAAACTTTCAATGCCCGGCAGGTTGATGTGTGACATTTTAAACAATTAAAGCTTGTGAAATAATTACATGAAAAAAATCCTTCCTCTGCACCTGCCATGCGCCGGGTGCAGATTTGCACCTGAAAGGTCGAAAGAATAGAGAAAAATAAGAAGCATAAGTGAAAATTCACACAGAACATCTGGAAAATAAAGATACATAAGGCACAAGGTACAGACAGGGGTGAACGTGATAAACAACATCAAAAGTCGCAGAGAAAAGTAACAAAAAAGCAAAAAGTTGCAAAAAAGAAAGAGAAAACAAGTAGAAGTAAAGATTCCTGTCCCCCGTTGTTGTAGGATTGAGTGTCGCTCCTCCGTATCTCTCGGGGGTGTATGGACACAGCGCCGGGCGCGGAGCACAATGGATTACGGATCTGTAAGTCACAGCTCATTCCGGTTCAGGGACATTCAAGTGATGCTAATGGGTTAAATACTGGAACCTTTGTGCAAAAGAGGGAACATTAATTGACATAATCTTTAAATAGCGGTTTGTCTGCGCTATTCACCCGACTAATCTGCTTATTCAGAGGGAATGGCGCTGGGCCAGGGCTTATCCCACCATTGCTTCTGGAAGGGGGGAATCTCTAATGTTACCCCGTGTCCCCCTCATTGGGTGTCTGTCCGCCTCGCAGTCTGGGGGCCCATGTTTTGCTAATTTGTTCCATTCCCATGTGAAAAGGGGACTGTCTGCATGGAGGGGCTCTCCCGCACGCACTCCAGTCCGGATTTAGGAGGAAGTTAACTCATTGATGCTCCAGGTCACACAGGGATAGAAAGGGCAATTATTTGTGAATCGCAGCCTATTAGCGAGTCTGACGACCAACAAACCCAGAACAATGGAGCCGCATTGCCTTTCTATCTGTATCCAGACAAAGCTGAGAAGAAGACGCCGATTTGTATTTTCTAAACACTGCACGTCCCTTTAAGAAGAATAACAGAGCGGAGGGGGGGGGGGGGGTCTATGGGGGCGGGGCATACATAGACACCAAGAGTCAATATTTAGCAATAAAGCACATAATCTAAATAAATTTAAATTTATAAACCCCTCTATACTGTGTCCCCTGCTACAAAGCATTCCCCAAAATTCTTATACAGTGTCCCTACAAAATAAAGACCCCAGCTATATAGTACCCCCATCCACCTATACAGTAACCCACCCTACTATAAAGCGCCCCCTGCTATATAGTGGCCCCATATACAGTAACTCACCCTACAATACAGTGCCACCCTGCTATATAGTACCCCAACCTGCCCTATAGAGTAACAGACGCTACTATAAAGTACCCTCCGCTATACAGCATCCGCTTCAGTTATAAAGCTCTATATAGTGTCCCGCTACTATACAACACCCCTTCTATGTATAGTGCCCCTCTGCTATATAGCACCCCCATTATATACTGTCCCTCTGCTATATAGCACTATATAGTGTCCCTCTGTTATATAGTAACCCCACTATATACTGTCCCTCCGCTATAAAGTAACCCCTCTATATACTGTCCCTCTGCTATTTGGCACCTCCACTATATACTGTCCCTCTGCTATATAGCACCCCCATTATATACTGTCCCTCTGTTATATAGTAACCCCACTATATACTGTCCCTCCGCTATAAACTAACCCCTCTATATACTGTCCCTCTGCTATTTGGCACCTCCACTATATACTGTCCCTCTGATATATAGTAATCCCACTATATACTGTCCCTCTGATATATAGTAATCCCACTATATACTGTCCCTCTTCTATATAGTAACCCCACTATAAACTGTCCCTCTGCTATATATTACCCCTCAATATATACTGTCCCTCTGCTATATAGTACCCCCACTATATACTGTCCCTCTGCTATATAGTACCCCCACTATATACTGTCCTGCTATATATTACCTCTCAATATATACTGTCCCTCTGCTATATATTACCCGTTAACATGTAGGATGTATATAGGGACTAGCCTGGGATCTTTCATCATATGGAGGAGCATAGAACATGTTATAAGGGGTAGAAATCAGAAGTAAAATGAAGTGCATGGTCTGTTCTGTGTGAGCACTAAGGGTTAATAGCTTCTCTGCCCAGAGTATAAGGTGGGGGGAGGGGGTCCACCATGAGAGAAAGAAAAAGAAAGTTCTGTAAAATCACAGACTGGGATGGAGGAACTGATAGGGAACAGGGGAGATCTTGTTCCTCACTATTATGTGTAGAAGACATCTGTATCCACAGTCCTGACCACACTCAGCTCTGCTATATGTCACATGACCTCCCGCTCCTTCCTCTTCTGTGAAAAGGGAGCAGCAGCCCCTCCCCTCTTTCACCCCGTACCTCATTTACAAATGTACAGTTCATAAGAGTAACCAGAATTAGCAGGAGACCCAGCTATTATAGAGCCCGGCTAAACTGAGGAGGATAGCAAAGAAACCACTGTATATGGGTAATTAAGGTAATAGGAAAAGTTGTTCTACATCCCAAGAATTATTGACTTGTTGGGGGGGGGGGGGGGTAACCGTTGCACTTAACATTTTTGGAGTGTGGGACAATAAAAGGATGACTACTTTCTATTGTATATTATTACATTTATTGTATATGTCACAATCATGCGGTCAGTTCTGTCCAGGGAACCTGTTATTGTACAACCTCCTACCAAGTGTATAGCAGAAGTAGCCACACCCCTCCTTTTTATGAATTTCTCCTACCCAATCATCTGCTTATCAGCAGGGTCTATACAGTCTGTATATGGGGAACACATGCCTTTAATTACATTTTTATCAGATTCCTCAGAACCCCTCCCCGAGCCCCGTCTAAAGCTTCTCTGCAACCGCAGAGACACAAAAAAAGTACATTTCCCATATTTTGTATGTTTTGTTTTCTGGAATAGTTTTCTTCCATTTTGTATATTATATTAATGTCCCAGATGTGTTTAATATCAAATCATAAAAAAATAACCAAATGGGTAAACAGTGCGGATCGCGTTACGTTATATTAAAGGGATCGCGAGGTCTAGGTTAAAAGTCTAAAAAAAAACTTTTAACTTTCTCATAATTCTCATAAAGGGAAAATAAGCAACAGGGGGAATGTGCGGCGTGGCGGGGGAAGTAATAAGATACTTCAGAAAAAGATACTAAAGAGAGAGACACAAGGGATAAAAAGTAAAATAAGATACAGGAGATAACGAAGAGGAAAATAAGAGAGAAACACGTAAAATGTTAAAAAGAAAAAAAAATGGTAAATAAAATATTTAAACATGTGTGAAAACGTGTAAAGTAAAAAGAAACTCATAGAAGACAAAAAAATATATAAAAAATAATAGAACTCTACAGTCAAAACCCATCCTGATAAACCAGGGACATTGCTCCTAGATCCAGGCACCGGGACTGTGGTATCTTCTTATATGTGTTATCCATGGCCTCCTGCCTTCTACAATCAACTTTTATAGTTATGCTAATGAGCTAGAAGGGCTCTGGTGGTGTTACAGAAGCCCTCTCTGCTCTCACCAGACATACACAGTGGGAGGGGGAAAGTGCTGATGCACAGTGTTACAGCCTGTGAAGCGACTGGATTTTTTTTAACTATTTTTCCTTCGTATCATATATCAGAAAATGGATGAAAAGTAGTTTTATAAAAAAAAATAAAGCAAATTTTAGATATTAGATATCTACACTAGAATGTAAAGCCTCTGCCTGGCACCGTACAGGGTCCACACGTAGCCCTATAGCCTCCGCCTGGCACCGTACAGGGTCCACACGTAGCCCTATAGCCTCCGCCTGGCACCGTACAGGGTCCACATGTAGCCCTATAGCCTCCGCCTGGCACCGTACAGGGTCCACATGTAGCCCTATAGCCTCTGCCTGGCACCGTACAGGGTCCACATGTAGCCCTATAGCCTCCGCCTGGCACCGTACAGGGTCCACATGTAGCCCTATAGCCTCCGCCTGGCACCGTACAGGGTCCACATGTAGCCCTATAGCCTCCGCCTGGCACCGTACAGGGTCCACATGTAGCCCTATAGCCTCTGCCTGGCACCGTACAGGGTCCACATGTAGCCCTATAGCCTCCGCCTGGCACCGTACAGGGTCCACATGTAGCCCTATAGCCTCCGCCTGGCACCGCACTGGGTCCACATGTAGCCCTATAGCCTCCGCCTGGCACCGTACAGGGTCCACATGTAGCCCTATAGCAGTGATGGCGAACCTTTTAGCGGCCGAGTGCCCAAACTGCAACCCAAAACCCCCCTTATTTATCGCGGGGTGCCAACCAAAAATTAAAGCAGTAACTTATTGCTCCTTGTTCAACAACTGTCAATCATATTGGCCTCCAGAGGACAGCAACACGGTAGAAAGATGGAAATTTTTCTTCATTTTAGCTTCTTTCCAGTTTCCCTCTGTACACAGAGAAAATCGTGGGGCCAGCAGGAGGTCCTCCAAAGATAATTGGGCCCTGTCTACTCATTCTACCTCTTCCTACAGTCCCAAGTAGCAAAGCAAGTATCAAAATATGACTAAAAGCAGCATCTTTTAAGTTGCTTGGAACTGCAGGAAGATTCTTTGAGTTCTGTCTCGCGTGCTGGGGCGATGGCCCGAGTGCCCACAGAAAGGGCTCGGAGTGCCGCCTCTGGTACCAGTGCCATAGGTTCGCCACCACTGCTCTATAGCCTCCGCCTGGCACCGTACAGGGTCCACATGTAGCCCTATAGCCTCCGCCTGGCACCGTACAGGGTCCACACGTAGCCCTATAGCCTCTGCCTGGCACCGTACAGGGTCCACTTGTAGCCCTATAGCCTCTGCCTGGCACCGTACAGGGTCCACATGTAGCCCTATAGCCTCCGCCTGGCACCGTACAGGGTCCACATGTAGCCCTATAGCCTCCGCCTGGCACCGTACAGGGTCCACATGTAGCCCTATAGCCTCCGCCTGGCACCGTACAGGGTCCACATGTAGCCCTATCGCTCCGTCTGGCACCGTACAGGGTCCACATGTAGCCCTATAGCCTCTGCCTGGCACCGTACAGGGTCCACATGTAGCCCTATAGCCTCCGCCTGGCACCGTACAGGGTCCACATGTAGCCCTATAGCCTCCGCCTGGCACCGTACAGGGTCCACATGTAGCCCTATAGCCTCCGCCTGGCACCGTACAGGGTCCACATGTAGCCCTATAGCCTCCGCCTGGCACCGTACAGGGTCCACATGTAGCCCTATAGCCTCCGCCTGGCACCGTACAGGGTCAACATGTAGCCCTATAGCCTCCGCCTGGCACCGTACAGGGTCCACATGTAGCCCTATCGCTCCGTCTGGCACCGTACAGGGTCCACATGTAGCCCTATAGCCTCTGCCTGGCACCGTACAGGGTCCACATGTAGCCCTATAGCCTCCGCCTGGCACCGTACAGGGTCCACATGTAGCCCTATAGCCTCCGCCTGGCACCGTACAGGGTCCACATGTAGCCCTATAGCCTCCGCCTGGCACCGTACAGGGTCCACATGTAGCCCTATCGCTCCGTCTGGCACCGTACAGGGTCCACATGTAGCCCTATAGCCTCTGCCTGGCACCGTACAGGGTCCACATGTAGCCCTATAGCCTCTGCCTGGCACCGTACAGGGTCCACATGTAGCCCTATAGCCTCTGCCTGGCACCGTACAGGGTCCACATGTAGCCCTATAGCCTCCGCCTGGCACCGTACAGGGTCCACATGTAGCCCTATAGCCTCCGCCTGGCACCGTACAGGGTCCACATGTAGCCCTATAGCCTCCGCCTGGCACCGTACAGGGTCAACATGTAGCCCTATAGCCTCCGCCTGGCACCGTACAGGGTCCACATGTAGCCCTATCGCTCCGTCTGGCACCGTACAGGGTCCACATGTAGCCCTATAGCCTCTGCCTGGCACCGTACAGGGTCCACATGTAGCCCTATAGCCTCCGCCTGGCACCGTACAGGGTCCACATGTAGCCCTATAGCCTCCGCCTGGCACCGTACAGGGTCCACATGTAGCCCTATAGCCTCCGCCTGGCACCGTACGGGGTCAACATGTAGCCCTATAGCCTCCGCCTGGCACCGTACGGGGTCCACATGTAGCCCTATAGCCTCCGCATGGCACCGTACAGGGTCCACATGTAGCCCTATAGCCTCTGCCTGGTACCGTACAGGGTCCACATGTAGCCCTATAGCCTCCGCCTGGCACCGTACAGGGTCCACATGTAGCCCTATAGCCTCCGCCTGGCACCGTACGGGGTCCACATGTAGCCCTATAGCCTCCGCATGGCACCGTACAGGGTCCACATGTAGCCCTATAGCCTCTGCCTGGTACCGTACAGGGTCCACATGTAGCCCTATAGCCTCCGCCTGGCACCGTACAGGGTCCACATGTAGCCCTATAGCCTCTGCCTGGCACCGTACAGGGTCCACATGTAGCCCTATAGCCTCCGCCTGGCACCGTACAGGGTCCACATGTAGCCCTATAGCCTCTGCCTGGCACCGTACAGGGTCCACATGTAGCCCTATAGCCTCCGCCTGGCACCGTACAGGGTCCACATGTAGCCCTATAGCCTCCGCCTGGCACCGTACAGGGTCCACATGTAGCTCTATAGCCTCCGCCTGGCACCGTACAGGGTCCACATGTAGCCCTATAGCCTCCGCCTGGCACCGTACAGGGTCCACATGTAGCCCTATAGCCTCTGCCTGGCACCGTACAGGGCCCACATGTAGCCCCATAGCCTCCGCCTCGCACCGTACAGGGTCCACATGTAGCCCTATAGCCTCCGCCTGGCACCGTACAGGGTCCACATGTAGCCCTATAGCCTCCGCCTGGCACCGTACAGGGCCCACATGTAGCCCTATAGCCTCTGCCTGGCACCGTACAGGGTCCACATGTAGCCCTATAGCCTCTGCCTGGCACCGTACAGGGCCCACATGTAGCCCTATAGCCTCCGCCTGGCACCGTACAGGGTCCACATGTAGCCCTATAGCCTCCGCCTGGCACCGCACTGGGTCCACATGTAGCCCTATAGCCTCCGCCTGGCACCGTACAGGGTCCACATGTAGCCCTATAGCCTCCGCCTGGCACCGCACTGGGTCCACATGTAGCCCTATAGCCTCCGCCTGGCACCGCACTGGGTCCACATGTAGCCCTATAGCCTCCGCCTGGCATCGTACAGGGTCCACATGTAGCCCTATAGCCTCCGCCTGGCACCGCACTGGGCCCACATGTAGCCCTATAGCCTCCGCCTGGCACCGCACTGGGTCCACATGTAGCCCTATAGCCTCCGCCTGGCACCGTACAGGGTCCACATGTAGCCCTATAGCCTCCGCCTGGCACCGTACAGGATCCACATGTAGCCCTATAGCCTCCGCCTGGCACCGTACAGGGTCCACATGTAGCCCTATAGCCTCCGCCTGGCACCGTACAGGGTCCACATGTAGCCCTATAGCCTCCGCCTGGCACCGTACAGGGTCCACATGTAGCCCTATAGCCTCCGCCTGGCACCGCACTGGGTCCACATGTAGCCCTATAGCCTCCGCCTGGCACCGCACTGGGTCCACATGTAGCCCTATAGCCTCCGCCTGGCACCGCACTGGGTCCACATGTAGCCCTATAGCCTCTGCCTGGCACCGCACTGGGTCCACATGTAGCCCTATAGCCTCCGCATGGCACCGTACTGGGTCCACATGTGCTCGGTTCTGCTATGACATTGCTCCTCTGTGTAACCTGAAGCTTTATGTGACTCTGCAGAGAATAATCCCGCGCACCGTCCACGGTCATTATGAACATCTGCTCGGAGCTCATTCTCCATCGTTCCCATAGAGACAACAAAAATCATAAAAAATAAACTGATTAACAGATTGGGAATAGATGAAATTCTTGATAACTTTTGTCTGCCTCGGCTCGTAGCTGACTCTCTGACGCCGGGCGCAGGTTCTGTAATAATGTTGGTAACATCAGTGGCAGAAGTAGCTACCAGGCTGGAAGAGAACTTACCTTACATGGTAGAAGATCCCAGCAGTGACAAGGGCATCGGACTCCAGAGATTGGACTCCACCCATGAAAGCCGCTCTTCTAGAAGCCCAAACATCTTCCACTACTTACATTTTGGAGCTTGTGTTTTAGAGTCTGGTTTAGGCTTTGAATGATTTGGGGATCTTGGGTCTTGGGTCTGAACAAATATTCTTTCTAAATTAATTTAGGCACATGGTGTGGGGGTGAATTCGCTTTGGGTCTGGACTAATGTTCTCTATGAATTTATTTTGGGGTATGATCTGGGGTCTGAATTCATATTCTGTGTAATTTCTTGGGTCTAAATTCATTTTGGGTCAGGTTTTGGGTCTAAACTTATTTTCAGTATATATTTTAGGAGTGCGGTGTGGAGTGTAATTTCATCAATGGGTCTAAACTGGGGGCTTAATTAATTTTACTGTAAAAATTTACCAGATAAGAGGTCTGAACATGAATGTGGCACAGGCTATGACTAGTTCGCAAAAGATGGGCATCCTCACCCCTCGCCAGTCCACTCCACAGCCCAGCAATGCCCCTCCCCTCTAGCGAAGAGCAACGCCCCCCTTCCCCCATAATATCCAGAGGGTAAAGGGCCAGAACATTTTTTTCAAACCTAAATTAATTTTGTGGCTAAATTACGGGTCTAGATTTCTTTTAGGGTTTTTCTATAGTCCCCACTAATTTAGGGATCCGACCAGGCATCCGGCTCTTGTTTAGGGTAAAAAAAAAAAGGAAGAATAATTAGGAATTATTTAGGAATTACTAAGGTTCCTTACACTAGAGACTGTGATGGATCCAACTCACATGATAGTCACAGCGAGTGCTAACAACTGGACCTGACCCGACCCGACATGCTGAGTTCAGTTCCGGTTGCCCTCACTTGGGCCGGATGTTCTAGCGCTCGCTGTGAGTGTGATGTGAGTTGGACCCATTTCTCTCTTCCAAGTGTGTAAGAAGCCTTATTGTTTGTTTGAAGCTATGAAATAATTGGTCTCGGGTGTGACATTTTTATGTTGTGGTCAGTGGTCGGGGGTCTGTATTATTTAAGGGTCTTGTTCCTGCATTTATTGTAACTTTTGGTCTGGGGACTATGCAGACATTGGTGCTATGTAAGGGGAGATACATGAATAAGACTGGAAAGAATATTTTTAGGTACGTGTGACGGATGTGCTAGAGAATCAGGGAGAAGCCGCAATATCCTTCCACAGTCATAAGTGACGGGTGTCTATAGACATGGGGCCACATGTATCGTTTTTTCTGTTGTTTTTGTGCCTTTTCATTCAGGCGCACCGTTTTTGCGCCATTTTTGCTATTAAATGCCAAACTAGCCGCGCAGCACAAATAAGCAGCTTTCCCTCATCTATCTTACCAATCCAGATGTTTTGCTGCGCCTAATGATATTCATCACTTGCAACGTTTTCATTTAAGCGCAAAAACGGGCGCAAAAACACTCCAGCCTGAAGGTGGCGTTATCTGAGAGGAAAGCACTGAGCCCCTTTGCAGAACAGCTCATTTCTAGCAGCAAAGCTCAGCCAGACACTAGAACATATAATAGATACATTAGATACTCTGCAGACACTGGAACATATAATAGATACATTACAGACACTAGAACAGATAATAGATACATTAGATACACTGCAGACACTAGAACATATAATAGATACATTACATACACTGCAGATACTAGTACATATAATAGATACATTAGATACATTACAGACACTAGAACATATAATAGATACATTAGATACACTGCAGACACTGGTACAGATAATAGATACATTAGATACACTGCAGACACTAGTACATATAATAGATACATTAGATACACTGCAGACACTGGAACATATAATAGATACATTAGATACTCTGCAGACACTAGAACATATAATAGATACATTAGATACACTGCAGACACTAGAACATATAATAGATACATTAGATACACTGCAGACACTAGTACAGATAATAGATACATTAGATACACTGCAGACACTAGTACATATAATAGATACATTAGATACACTGCAGACACTAGTACATATAATAGATACATTAGATACACTGCAGACACTGGAACATATAATAGATACATTAGATACACTGCAGACACTAGTACATATAATAGATACATTAGATACACTGCAGACACTGGAACATATAATAGATACATTAGATACACTGCAGACACTAGTACATATAATAGATACATTAGATACACTGCAGACACTGGAACATATAATAGATACATTAGATACTCTGCAGACACTAGAACATATAATAGATACATTAGATACACTGCAGACACTAGAACATATAATAGATACATTAGATACACTGCAGACACTAGTACAGATAATAGATACATTAGATACACTGCAGACACTAGTACATATAATAGATACATTAGATACACTGCAGACACTAGTACATATAATAGATACATTAGATACACTGCAGACACTGGTACATATAATAGATACATTAGATACACTGCAGACACTGGTACATATAATAGATACATTAGATACACTGCAGACACTGGAACATATAATAGATACATTAGATACACTGCAGACACTGGAACATATAATAGATACATTAGATACACTGCAGACACTGGAACATATAATAGATACATTAGATACACTGCAGACACTGGAACATATAATAGATACATTAGATACACTGCAGACACTGGTAGATATAATAGATACATTAGATACACTGCAGACACTAGAACATATAATAGATACATTAGATACACTGCAGACACTAGTACAGATAATAGATACATTAGATACATTGCAGACACTAGAACATATAATAGATACATTAGATACACTGCAGACACTGGAACATATAATAGATACATTAGATACGCTGCAGACACTGGTACAGATAATAGATACATTAGATACTCTGCAGACAGTAGAACATATAATAGATGCATTAGATACACTGCAGACACTGGAACAGATAATAGATACATTACAGACACTAGAACATATAATAGATACATTAGATACACTGCAGACACTAGTACAGATAATAGATACATTAGATACACTGCAGATACTAGAACATAGAATAGATACATTAGATACACTGCAGACACTAGAACAGATAATAGATACATTAGATACATTACAGACACTGGAACATATAATAGATACATTAGATACACTGCAGACACTAGAACATATAATAGATACATTAGATACACTGCAGACACTGGAACATATAATAGATACATTAGATACTCTGCAGACACTGGTACAGATAATAGATACATTAGATACTCTGCAGACAGTAGAACATATAATAGATGCATTAGATACACTGCAGACACTGGAACAGATAATAGATACATTACAGACACTAGAACATATAATAGATACATTAGATACACTGCAGACACTAGTACAGATAATAGATACATTAGATACACTGCAGACACTAGAACATATAATAGATACATTAGATACACTGCAGACACTGGTACATATAATAGATACATTAGATACATTACAGACAGGAGCTGCAGACTATTTACAGTTCATCACCTTCTATTTACAAAACAATCTGCAAAACACTGAGCTCACAGCAAGAGCAAGAGAAGTTTGCAGAATTTTGCAGATACTACAAACAAATGTCCCCCATGTAATTCTGCACAGTGTCTGAGGGGGATATTGTGCCGAATAACAGGGGTGCAGCAGGAGACCAGAACTGGGGGATACCCTCCAGGAGAAGCCCCTGCTGAGGAGGTCACTGGGTGTCACACACCTGGGTGCTGCTGAGGAGATCACTGGGTGCTGGGTGTCACACACCTGGGTGCTGCTGAGGAGGTCACTGGGTGCTGGGTGTCACACACCTGGGTGCTGCTGAGGAGGTTACTGGGTGCAGGGTGTCACACACCTGGGTGCTGCTGAGGAGGTCACTGGGTGCAGGGTGTCACACACCTGGGTGCTGCTGAGGAGGTCACTGGGTGCAGGGTGTCACACACCTGGGTGCTGCTGAGGAGGTCACTGGGTGCTGGGTGTCACACACCTGGGTGCTGCTGAGGAGATCACTGGGTGCAGGGTGTCACACACCTGGGTGCTGCTGAGGAGGTCACTGGGTGCTGGGTGTCACACACCTGGGTGCTGCTGAGGAGGTCACTGGGTGCAGGGTGTCACACACCTGGGTGCTGCTGAGGAGGTCACTGGGTGCTGGGTGTCACACACCTGGGTGCTGCTGAGGAGGTCACTGGGTGCAGGGTGTCACACACCTGGGTGCTGCTGAGGAGGTCACTGGGTGCTGGGTGTCACACACCTGGGTGCTGCTGAGAGTGTTATTCTCATTCTGGGATGTGGGAGAAGCAGAGAGGAGCTTGTAGCAGGATGACATGTAACTGCCTGAATCTAACATTGCGCCTAAACTGTGTTAAAGTGAAGTGATTAATAAGAGGCAGAAAATATACTTATCACAGATGGTTGTAGCTTGTGATAATTCTGGCAAAACAGTGTGCCAGAATTTAGGCGCAACTACTACACTTAGGCGCACAAAAGTGATAAATGTGGGCCATAGGGCCACATTTATCACTTTTGTGCGCCTAAGTGTAGTAGTTGTGCCTAAATACTGGCGCACTGTTTTGGCAGAATTATCACCAACTGTGATAAGGTAATTTTCTGCCTCTTATTAATCACTTTACTTTAACACAGTTTAGGCACAATTTTGGCGCAGTTTAGGCGCAATGTTAGATTCGGGCACTTACATGTGATCCTGCTACAAGCTCCTCTCTGCTTCTCCCACATCCCAGAATGAAGATAACACTCACAGCAGCACCCAGGTGTGTGACACCCAGCACCCAGTGACCTCCTCAGCAGCACCCAGGTGTGTGACACCCTGCACCCAGTGACCTCCTCAGCAGCACCCAGGTGTGTGACACCCTGCACCCAGTGACCTCCTCAGCAGCACCCAGGTGTGTGACACCCTGCACCCAGTGACCTCCTCAGCAGCACCCAGGTGTGTGTGACACCCAGCACCCAGTGACCTCCTCAGCAGCACCCAGGTGTGTGACACCCTGCACCCAGTGACCTCCTCAGCAGCACCCAGGTGTGTGACACCCAGCACCCAGTGACCTCCTCAGCAGCACCCAGGTGTGTGACACCCAGCACCCAGTGATCTCCTCAGCAGCACCCAGGTGTGTGACACCCTGCACCCAGTGACCTCCTCAGCAGCACCCAGGTGTGTGACACCCTGCACCCAGTGACCTCCTCAGCAGCACCCAGGTGTGTGACACCCAGCACCCAGTGACCTCCTCAGCAGGGGCTTCTCCTGGAGGGGATCCCCCGGTGCTGGTCTCCTGCTGCACCCCTGTAATTCTGCACAGTATCCCCCTCAGACACACTGGTGATACTGTGCAGAATTAGGCTACATTCACACTACTGTATGGAGGACGTATATACAGCCGACGTATATACGGCCGATATACGTCCTCCATAGACAGCAATGGGCGCACGGCGCCCTACGGGAGCGATACGGTGCAGCACACGTGTGGCACTGTACTGCTCCGTACCCGGGAAAAAGATAGGACCTGTCCTATCTTTTCCCGTAATACGGCGCCGTGCACCATGTATCTCTATGGAGAGGGGCGGGGGTGAGCTACGCTCACCTCCTCCTCCTCTCCCCGTGCACTGCCGTTGCCCGGTACAGTACGGGCGGGCAACGGCAGTGTGAATATAGCCTTACATGGGGGACACTTGTATGTAGTATCTGCAACATTCTGCAAACTTCTGCAAAGTTCTTTTCTCTCTTGCTCTGAGCTCAGGATTCTGCAGAATATTTTGTAAATAGAAGGTGATGAACTGTAAATAAAGTCTGCAGCTCCTGTCTGCAGTGTATGTAATGTATCTATTATCTGTTCGAGTGTCTGCAGTGTATCTAATGTATCTATTATCTGTTCCAGTGTCTGCAGTGTATCTAATGTATCTATTATCTGTTCCAGTGTCTGCAGTGTATCTAATGTATCTATTATCTGTTCCAGTGTCTGCAGTGTATCTAATGTATCTATTATCTGTTCCAGTGTCTGCAGTGTATCTAATGTATCTATTATCTGTTCCAGTGTCTGCAGTGTATCTAATGTATCTATTATCTGTTCCAGTGTCTGCAGTGTATCTAATGTATCTATTATCTGTTCCAGTGTCTGCAGTGTATCTAATGTATCTATTATCTGTTCCAGTGTCTGCAGTGTATCTAATGTATCTATTATCTGTTCCAGTGTCTGCAGAGTATCTAATGTATCTATTATCTGTTCCAGTGTCTGCAGAGTATCTAATGTATCTATTATCTGTTCCAGTGTCTGCAGTGTATCTAATGTATCTATTATCTGTTCCAGTGTCTGCAGTGTATCTAATGTATCTATTATCTGTTCCAGTGTATCTAATGTATCTATTATCTGTTCCAGTGTCTGCAGTGTATCTAATGTCTGTATTATCTGTACTAGTGTCTGCAGTGTATGTAATGTCTGTATTATCTGTACTAGTGTCTGCAGTGTATGTAATGTCTGTATTATCTGTTCTAGTGTCTGCAGTGTATCTAATGTATCTATTATATGTTCTAGTGTCTGCAGAGTATCTAATGTATCTATTATCTGTTCTAGTGTCTGCAGTGTATGTAATGTATCTATTATCTGTTCCAGTGTCTGCAGTGTATGTAATGTATCTATTATCTGTTCCAGTGTCTGCAGTGTATCTAATGTATCTATTATCTGTTCCAGTGTCTGCAGTGTATCTAATGTATCTATTATCTGTTCCAGTGTCTGCAGTGTATCTAATGTATCTATTATCTGTTCCAGTGTCTGCAGTGTATCTAATGTATCTATTATGTGTTCCAGTGTATCTAATGTATCTATTATCTGTTCCAGTGTATCTAATGTATCTATTATCTGTTCCAGTGTCTGCAGTGTATCTAATGTATCTATTATCTGTACTAGTGTCTGCAGTGTATGTAATGTCTGTATTATCTGTACTAGTGTCTGCAGTGTATGTAATGTCTCTATTATATGTACCAGTGTCTGCAGTGTATGTAATGTCTGTATTATATGTACTAGTGTCTGCAGTGTATGTAATGTCTGTTTTATCTGTACTAGTGTCTGCAGTGTATGTAATGTCTGTATTATCTGTACTAGTGTATGCAGTGTATGTAATGTCTGTATTGTCTGTACTAGTGTCTGCAGTGTATGTAATGTCTGTATTATCTGTTCTAGTGTCTGCAGTGTATGTAATGTCTGTATTATCTGTACTAGTGTCTGCAGTGTATGTAATGTCTGTATTATCTGTACTAGTGTCTGCAGTGTATGTAATGTCTGTATTATCTGTACTAGTGTCTGAAGTGTATGTAATGTCTGTATTATCTGTACTAGTGTCTGCAGTGTATGTAATGTCTGTTTTATCTGTACTAGTGTCTGCAGTGTATGTAATGTCTGTATTATCTGTACTAGTGTATGCAGTGTATGTAGTGTCTGTATTATCTGTACTAGTGTCTGCAGTGTATGTAATGTCTGTATTATCTGTACTAGTGTCTGTAGTGTATGTAGTGTCTGTATTATCTGTACTAGTGTCTGCAGTGTATCTAATGTATCTATTATCTGTACTAGTGTCTGCAGTGTATGTAATGTCTGTATTATCTGCTCTAGTGTCTGCAGTGTATGTAATGTCTGTATTATATGTACTAGTGTCTGCAGTGTATGTAATGTCTGTATTATCTGTACTAGTGTCTGCAGTGTATGTAATGTCTGTATTATCTGTACTAGTGTCTGCAGTGTATGTAATGTCTGTATTATCTGTACTAGTGTCTGCAGTGTATGTAGTGTCTGTATTATCTGTACTAGTGTCTGCAGTGTATGTAATGTCTGTATTATCTGTACTAGTGTCTGCAGTGTATGTAATGTCTGTATTATCTGTACTAGTGTCTGCAGTGTATGTAATGTCTGTATTATCTGTACTAGTGTCTGAAGTGTATGTAATGTCTGTATTATCTGTACTAGTGTCTGCAGTGTATGTAATGTCTGTATTATCTGTACTAGTGTCTGCAGTGTATGTAATGTCTGTATTATCTGTACTAGTGTCTGAAGTGTATGTAATGTCTGTATTATCTGTACTAGTGTCTGCAGTGTATGTAATGTCTGTTTTATCTGTACTAGTGTCTGCAGTGTATGTAATGTCTGTATTATCTGTACTAGTGTCTGCAGTGTATGTAATGTCTGTATTATCTGTACTAGTGTCTGAAGTGTATGTAATGTCTGTATTATCTGTACTAGTGTCTGCAGTGTATGTAATGTCTGTATTATCTGTACTAGTGTCTGCAGTGTATGTAGTGTCTGTATTATCTGTACTAGTGTCTGAAGTGTATGTAATGTCTGTATTATCTGTACTAGTGTATGCAGTGTATGTAATGTCTGTATTATCTGTACTAGTGTCTGCAGTGTATGTAGTGTCTGTATTATCTGTACTAGTGTCTGCAGTGTATCTAATGTATCTATTATCTGTACTAGTGTCTGCAGTGTATGTAATGTCTGTATTATCTGCTCTAGTGTCTGCAGTGTATGTAATGTCTGTATTATATGTACTAGTGTCTGCAGTGTATGTAATGTCTGTATTATCTGTACTAGTGTCTGCAGTGTATGTAGTGTCTGTATTATCTGTACTAGTGTCTGCAGTGTATGTAATGTCTGTATTATCTGTACTAGTGTCTGCAGTGTATGTAGTGTCTGTATTATCTGTACTAGTGTCTGCAGTGTATGTAGTGTCTGTATTATCTGTACTAGTGTCTGCAGTGTATGTAGTGTCTGTATTATCTGTACTAGTGTCTGCAGTGTATGTAATGTCTGTATTATCTGTACTAGTGTCTGCAGTGTATGTAATGTCTGTATTATCTGTACTAGTGTCTGCAGTGTATGTAATGTCTGTATTATCTGTACTAGTGTCTGCAGTGTATGTAGTGTCTGTATTATCTGTACTAGTGTCTGCAGTGTATGTAGTGTCTGTATTATCTGTACTAGTGTCTGCAGTGTATGTAATGTCTGTATTATCTGTACTAGTGTCTGCAGTGTATGTAATGTCTGTATTATCTGTACTAGTGTCTGCAGTGTATGTAATGTCTGTATTATCTGTACTAGTGTCTGCAGTGTATGTAATGTCTGTATTATCTGTACTAGTGTCTGCAGTGTATCTAATGTCTGTATGATCTGTTCTAGTGTCTGCAGTGTATGTAATGTCTGTATTATCTGTACTAGTGTCTGCAGTGTATGTAGTGTCTGTATTATCTGTACTAGTGTCTGAAGTGTATGTAATGTCTGTATTATCTGTACTAGTGTATGCAGTGTATGTAATGTCTGTATTATCTGTACTAGTGTCTGCAGTGTATGTAGTGTCTGTATTATCTGTACTAGTGTCTGCAGTGTATCTAATGTATCTATTATCTGTACTAGTGTCTGCAGTGTATGTAATGTCTGTATTATCTGCTCTAGTGTCTGCAGTGTATGTAATGTCTGTATTATATGTACTAGTGTCTGCAGTGTATGTAATGTCTGTATTATCTGTACTAGTGTCTGCAGTGTATGTAGTGTCTGTATTATCTGTACTAGTGTCTGCAGTGTATGTAATGTCTGTATTATCTGTACTAGTGTCTGCAGTGTATGTAGTGTCTGTATTATCTGTACTAGTGTCTGCAGTGTATGTAGTGTCTGTATTATCTGTACTAGTGTCTGCAGTGTATGTAGTGTCTGTATTATCTGTACTAGTGTCTGCAGTGTATGTAATGTCTGTATTATCTGTACTAGTGTCTGCAGTGTATGTAATGTCTGTATTATCTGTACTAGTGTCTGCAGTGTATGTAATGTCTGTATTATCTGTACTAGTGTCTGCAGTGTATGTAGTGTCTGTATTATCTGTACTAGTGTCTGCAGTGTATGTAGTGTCTGTATTATCTGTACTAGTGTCTGCAGTGTATGCATACCTCCCAACCGTCCCGCTTTCGGCGGGACTGTCATGCTTTTTAACCCAAGTCCCGCCGCCCCGGGAGGATAAGGGAATGTCACGCTGTTCCCCGCATTGTCCCCGGCCAGGAGACTGGGTCCCGTCTCCTGGCCCCGGGACCAGGGTCGGACTGGCCTGGCTGAGAATAACCACGAGGGGGGGTGCGGGCGGGGGGGGGGGGCAGTGTGACATTCCCTTATCTTCCGGAGGCGGCTGGGGGGACAGAAGGAAGATAGGGGATGGAGGGGCTGGGGGACAGGAGGAGACTGGGGGACACATGGAGGAGGCTGGAGGGCAGGAGGCTACAGGAGGAGGCTACAGGAGGAGGCTGGAGGGCAGGAGGAGGCTGGAAGGGCAGGAGGAGGCTGGAAGGGCAGGAGGAGGCTGGAAGGGCAGGAGGAGGCTGGAAGGGCAGGAGGAGGCTGGAAGGGCAGGAGGAGGCTGGAAGGGCAGGAGGAGGCTGGAAGGGCAGGAGGAGGCTGGAAGGGCAGGAGGAGGCTGGAAGGGCAGGAGACTACAGGAGGAGGCTGGAAGGGCAGGAGACTACAGGAGGAGGCTGGAAGGGCAGGAGGCTGGAGGGCAGGGGGCTACAGGAGGAGGCTGGAGGGCAGGGGGCTACAGGAGGAGGCTGGAGGGCAGGAGGCTACAGGAGGAGGCTGGAGGGCAGGAGGCTACAGGAGGAGGCTGGAGGGCAGGAGGCTACAGGAGGAGGCTGGAGGGCAGGAGGCTACAGGAGGAGGCTGGAGGGCAGGAGGCTACAGGAGGAGGCTGGAGGGCAGGAGACTACAGGAGGAGGCTGGAGGGCAGGAGACTACAGGAGGAGGCTGGAGGGCAGGAGACTACAGGAGGAGGCTGGAGGGCAGGAGACTACAGGAGGAGGCTGGAGGTCAGGAGACTACAGGAGGAGGCTGGAGGGCAGGAGACTACAGGAGGAGGCTGGAGGGCAGGAGACTACAGGAGGAGGCTGGAGGGCAGGAGACTACAGGAGGAGGCTGGAGGGCAGGAGACTACAGGAGGAGGCTGGAGGACAGGAGACTACAGGAGGAGGCTGGAGGACAGGAGACTACAGGAGGAGGCTGGAGGGCAGGAGACTACAGGAGGAGGCTGGAGGGCAGGAGACTACAGGAGGAGGCTGGAGGGCAGGAGACTACAGGAGGAGGCTGGAGGGCAGGAGACTACAGGAGGAGGCTGGAGGGCAGGAGACTACAGGAGGAGGCTGGAGGGCAGGAGACTACAGGAGGAGGCTGGAGGGCAGGAGACTACAGGAGGAGGCTGGAGGGCAGGAGACTACAGGAGGAGGCTGGAGGGCAGGAGACTACAGGAGGAGGCTGGAGGGCAGGAGACTACAGGAGGAGGCTGGAGGGCAGGAGACTACAGGAGGAGGCTGGAGGGCAGGGGACTACAGGAGGAGGCTGGAGGGCAGGGGACTACAGGAGGAGGCTGGAGGGCAGGGGACTACAGGGGGAGGCTGGAGGGCAGGGGACTACAGGGGGAGGCTGGAGGGCAGGGGACTACAGGAGGAGGCTGGAGGGCAGGGGACTACAGGAGGAGGCTGGAGGGCAGGGGACTACAGGAGGAGGCTGGAGGGCAGGGGACTACAGGAGGAGGCTGGAGGGCAGGGGACTACAGGAGGAGGCTGGAGGGCAGGGGACTACAGGAGGAGGCTGGAGGACAGGAGACTACAGGAGGAGGCTGGAGGACAGGAGACTACAGGAGGAGGCTGGAGGACAGGAGACTACAGGAGGAGGCTGGAGGACAGGAGACTACAGGAGGAGGCTGGAGGACAGGAGACTACAGGAGGAGGCTGGAGGGCAGGAGACTACAGGAGGAGGCTGGAGGGCAGGAGACTACAGGAGGAGGCTGGAGGGCAGGAGACTACAGGAGGAGGCTGGAGGGCAGGAGACTACAGGAGGAGGCTGGAGGGCAGGAGACTACAGGAGGAGGCTGGAGGGCAGGAGACTACAGGAGGAGGCTGGAGGGCAGGAGACTACAGGAGGAGGCTGGAGGGCAGGAGACTACAGGAGGAGGCTGGAGGGCAGGGGACTACAGGAGGAGGCTGGAGGGCAGGGGACTACAGCAGGAGGCTGGAGGGCAGGAGACTACAGGAGGAGGCTGGAGGGCAGGAGACTACAGGAGGAGGCTGGAGGACAGGAGACTACAGGAGGAGGCTGGAGGACAGGAGACTACAGGAGGAGGCTGGAGGACAGGAGACTACAGGAGGAGGCTGGAGGACAGGAGACTACAGGAGGAGGCTGGAGGACAGGAGACTACAGGAGGAGGCTGGAGGACAGGAGACTACAGGAGGAGGCTGGAGGACAGGAGACTACAGGAGGAGGCTGGAGGACAGGAGACTACAGGAGGAGGCTGGAGGACAGGAGACTACAGGAGGAGGCTGGAGGACAGGAGACTACAGGAGGAGGCTGGAGGACAGGAGACTACAGGAGGAGGCTGGAGGACAGGAGACTACAGGAGGAGGCTGGAGGACAGGAGACTACAGGAGGAGGCTGGAGGACAGGAGACTACAGGAGGAGGCTGGAGGACAGGAGACTACAGGAGGAGGCTGGAGGACAGGAGACTACAGGAGGAGGCTGGAGGACAGGAGACTACAGGAGGAGGCTGGAGGACAGGAGACTACAGGAGGAGGCTGGAGGACAGGAGACTACAGGAGGAGGCTGGAGGACAGGAGACTACAGGAGGAGGCTGGAGGACAGGAGACTACAGGAGGAGGCTGGAGGACAGGAGACTACAGGAGGAGGCTGGAGGACAGGAGACTACAGGAGGAGGCTGGAGGACAGGAGACTACAGGAGGAGGCTGGAGGACAGGAGACTACAGGAGGAGGCTGGATGACAGGAGGAGGATAGAGAACAGGGAGCAAGATAATATTATGTGTAAGTTTGGGGAGATAAGTAAAAGCAGAAAACCAAATGTAACGGGAGGATAAAATTAAAGAAGGGGTTTTATATGTTTTACATGTTACAGAGTTGCATTAGGGGATATTATATTGGTCCATGGGAAGGGGGGCAAATTAAGGGGCGTTGTAGCATTTGGGAACCATCAAGTTCGATATTATACTATGCTTGAGGGTGGGACAATGGGCGTGGCTTAGAAAAAGGGGGAGGGGCTTTGTGTCCCTCTTTCTCTTCTCCAAAAGTTGGGAGGTATGGTGTATGTAATGTATCTATTATATGTTCTAGTGTCTGCAGTGTATCTAATGTATCTATTATATGTTCTAGTGTCTGCAGTGTATCTAATGTATCTATTATATGTACTAGTGTCTGCAGTGTATCTAATGTATCTATTATATGTTCTAGTGTCTGCAGTGTATCTAATGTATCTATTATATGTACCAGTGTCTGCAGTGTATCTAATGTATCTATTATATGTACCAGTGTCTGCAGTGTATCTAATGTATCTATTATATGTACCAGT
Source organism: Engystomops pustulosus (assembly GCF_040894005.1). Taxonomy (NCBI): domain Eukaryota; kingdom Metazoa; phylum Chordata; class Amphibia; order Anura; family Leptodactylidae; genus Engystomops; species Engystomops pustulosus. Next base: position 87,764,970 of record NC_092421.1, read on the forward strand.
GTCTGCAGTGTATCTAATGTATCTATTATATGTTCCAGTGTCTGCAGTGTATCTAATGTATCTATTATATGTTCTAGTGTCTGCAGTGTATCTAATGTATCTATTATATGTTCTAGTGTCTGCAGTGTATCTAATGTATCTATTATATGTTCCAGTGTATCTAATGTATCTATTATATGTACCAGTGTATCTAATGTATCTATTATATGTTCTAGTGTCTGCAATGTATCTAATGTATCTATTATATGTTCCAGTGTCTGTAATGTATCTATTATATGTTCTAGTGTCTGCAGTGTATCTAATGTATCTATTATATGTACTAGTGTCTGCAGTGTATCTAATGTATCTATTATATGTTCTAGTGTCTGCAGTGTATCTAATGTATCTATTATATGTTCTAGTGTCTGTAATGTATCTAATGTATCTATTATATGTTCCAGTGTCTGTAATGTATCTATTATATGTTCTAGTGTCTGCAGTGTATCTAATGTATCTATTATATGTACTAGTGTCTGCAGTGTATCTAATGTATCTATTATATGTTCTAGTGTCTGCAGTGTATCTAATGTATCTATTATATGTTCTAGTGTCTGTAATGTATCTAATGTATCTATTATATGTTCCAGTGTCTGCAGTGTATCTAATGTATCTATTATATGTTCTAGTGTCTGCAGTGTATCTAATGTATCTATTATATGTACTAGTGTCTGCAGTGTATCTAATGTATCTATTATATGTTCCAGTGTCTGCAGAGTATCTAATGTATCTATTATATGTTCTAGTGTCTGTAATGTATCTAATGTATATATTATCTCTTCCAGTGTCTGTAGTGTATCTAATGTATCTATTATATGTTCTAGTGTCTGCAGAGTATCTAATGTATCTATTATCTGTTCTAGTGTCTGTAATGTATCTAATGTATATATTATCTCTTCCAGTGTCTGTAGTGTATCTAATGTATCTATTATATGTACCAGTGTCTGCAGTGTATCTAATGTATCTATTATATGTTCCAGCGTCTGGCTGAGCTTTGCTGCTAGAAATGAGCTCTTCTGCAAAGGGGCTCAGTGCTTTCTTCTCAGATAACGCCACCTTCGGGCTGGAGTGTTTTTGCGCCTGTTTTTGCACCTAAATGAAATCATTTGGCGCAGCAAAACCTCTGGATTGGTGAAATAGATGAGGGAAAGGTGGTTATTTTTGCTGCACGACTAGTTTGGTATTTTGTCGAAAAAATGGAGCAAAAACGGTGCGCCTGAATGAAAAAGCGCAAAAACAACAAAAAACGAGTGATACATGTGGCCCATAGGACATTGGCAGCTGCCATAGATAAACTTCTATCTGGAGTGATCCTCCTGGTGCTCCTGATTTCGGGGTGAGGCTCCTTGGCTTGCCATGTGCTTATTTCCACCTATCCCTGGATTATTATTGGCCAGGATTTCCCACTTTTCACCAACCATTTGGTTCGGATTCTCCTCTGGCATTTCCAGCGAGGATCAGTTCTGCTCTGTACAGTCCTTGCCAGGCGATGCAACCTATGTCCTACATCATACAGAAGCCTCCTGAGAGATAGATAGAAAGAAAGATGGATAGATAGATGGATAGATAAAGGAAAAAAAGCAGCGCACCAGATTGTAGTGAAAAAATACCTTAGTGGATTTATTCCATGTGAAAGAGCAACGTTTCAGCTCCAAACAGTGCGCCTTTCTCCATCTGAATATCCATGATTGTGTACAGATATATAAACAAAATGGAGGAGGTCATGTGATCATTAATGACCAATACAGATAAAGTGCAAAGTTCAAATAATCATAATGCTCATAAAATTTACTAAAATACAAATATCAAATAGATACATCATTAGATTAAAGTGCATGTGCATGTGTCTCACCATGGTATATGTATACAAATATAGTTTTAGCATACAACGTGATCATCCATTGATGTGTGTGAACACTGACATAGTAAAAGTGAAAAAAATGTTTTTTAAAAATCCATAGCTAACAAGCCATAAACAAAGTCCCCATCGACTCACCACCTTATATCAAAAGAAGAGCTAGTGATAGCCGTGTACACCATCGCACTGGGCTGGCCGCATGGTAATACGCACACCGGGAATGGCGTCCGCGGGTGTGCGGATCGGCACATTGTAAGTCTATGGGCAGAACCACTGCCAATCAAAAGACTGACAGCAGCTGATGTCCATAGACAAAAAAATATATATATAGAGGATTGCATCGCTGGAACCATGAGCAAGTAAATAGATGTGTAATGACAATATGTATGTTAGTATTCACACTGCAGTATGGGCCAGTCGGTCCGAACAATAAACTGTGGGGGAAACGCACCATGGCAACCTGTGTATCGGCAAGATGTACATATTAGCCACACAGAAAACGCATAATCACCGCAAGGGAACCGCAATTATTGCGAATAGCGCCTAATAAGGCTGGAGGTGCCAGGACATGTCTAACCCCTTCCCAGGGGAAAAACAGAGAACGGCAAATTACCTCTGTATCAGTGGTAATAACCACAGCGGTGACAAAGCATTAGATGCTGACCCCATAAGAAATAACAATAAATATATGATAAGATGTGACTGCAGATACGAAATACAGAAGGAATCGATGTCAACCCTCTATATAAAAAACTATTTTACAGAAAAAATGTCAATATCACAAATAATAATTCAAATCACTACAGAGACGAGGAAGACATATGTTCAAGTTGCTTGAGATATGCGACTTCATAATCTGAAAAAAAGGGAAAACAGACATTATAAAAATGTAAACAACAACAATCATATACACTCACCGGCCACTTTATTAGGTCCACCATGCTAGTAACGGGTTGGACCCCCTTTTGCCTTCAGAACTGCCTCAATTCTTCGTGGCATAGATACAACAAGGTGCTGGAAGCTCCTCAGTGATTTGGGTCCATAGTGACATGATGGCATCACACAGTTGCCGCAGATTTGTCGGCTGCACATCCATGATGCGAATCTCCCGTTCCACCACATCCCAAAGATGCTCTATTGGATTGAGATCTGGTGACTGTGGAGGCCATTTGTGTCCAGTGACCTCATTGTCATGTTCAAGAAACCAGTCTGAGATGCTTCCAGCTTTATGACATGGCGCATTATCCTGCTGAAAGTAGCCATCAGATGTTACAGGGTACATTGTGCTCATAAAGGGATGGACATGGGCAGCAACAATACTCAGGTAGGCTGTGGCGTTGTACCAAGGGGCCCAAAGACACCATGACACCACCACCACCAGCCTGAGCCGCTGATACAAGGCAGGATGGATCCATGACACCACCACCACCAGCCTGAGCCGCTGATACAAGGCAGGATGGATCCATGACACCACCACCACCAGCCTGACCCGCTGATACAAGGCAGGAGGGATCCATGACACCACCACCAGCCTGACCCGCTGATACAAGGCAGGAGGGATCCATGACACCACCACCACCAGCCTGACCCGCTGATACAAGGCAGGATGGATCCATGACACCACCACCACCAGCCTGACCCGCTGATACAAGGCAGGATGGATCCATGACACCCCCACCACCAGCCTGAGACACTGATACAAAGCAGGATGGATCCATGACACCACCACCACCAGCCTGACCCGCTGATACAAGGCAGGATGGATCCATGACACCAGCACCACCAGCCTGAGCCGCTGATACAAGGCAGGATGGATCCATGACACCACCACCACCAGCCTGAGCCGCTGATACAAGGCAGGATGGATCCATGACACCACCACCACCAGCCTGACCCGCTGATACAAGGCAGGATGGATCCATGACACCACCACCAGCCTGACCCGCTGATACAAGGCAGGATGGATCCATGACACCACCACCACCGGCCTGACCCGCTGATACAAGGCAGGATGGATCCATGACACCACCACCACCAGCCTGAGCCGCTGATACAAGGCAGGATGGATCCATGACACCAGCACCACCAGCCTGAGCCGCTGATACAAGGCAGGATGGATCCATGACACCACCACCACCAGCCTGACCCGCTGATACAAGGCAGGATGGATCCATGACACCACCACCACCAGCCTGACCCGCTGATACAAGGCAGGATGGATCCATGACACCACCAGCCTGACCCGCTGATACAAGGCAGGATGGATCCATGACACCACCACCACCAGCCTGAGCCGCTGATACAAGGCAGGATGGATCCATGACACCACCACCACCAGCCTGAGCCGCTGATACAAGGCAGGATGGATCCATGACACCACCAGCCTGACCCGCTGATACAAGGCAGGATGGATCCATGACACCACCACCACCAGCCTGACCCGCTGATACAAGGCAGGATGGATCCATGACACCACCACCACCAGCCTGACCCGCTGATACAAGGCAGGATGGATCCATGACACCACCACCAGCAGCCTGAGCCACTGATACAAGGCAGGATGGATCCATGACACCACCACCACCAGCCTGACCCGCTGATACAAGGCAGGATGGATCCATGACACCACCAGCACCAGCCTGACCCGCTGATACAAGGCAGGATGGATCCATGACACCACCACCACCAGCCTGAGCCGCTGATACAAGGCAGGATGGATCCATGACACCACCACCACCAGCCTGAGCCGCTGATACAAGGCAGGATGGATCCATGACACCACCAGCCTGACCCGCTGATACAAGGCAGGATGGATCCATGACACCACCACCAGCCTGACCCGCTGATACAAGGCAGGATGGATCCATGACACCACCACCACCAGCCTGAGCCGCTGATACAAGGCAGGATGGATCCATGACACCACCACCACCAGCCTGAGCCACTGATACAAGGCAGGATGGATCCATGACACCAGCACCAGCCTGACCCGCTGATACAAGGCAGGATGGATCCATGACACCACCACCACCAGCCTGAGCCGCTGATACAAGGCAGGATGGATCCATGACACCACCACCACCAGCCTGAGCCGCTGATACAAGGCAGGATGGATCCATGACACCACCACCACCACCAGCCTGAGCCGCTGATACAAGGCAGGATGCATCCATGACACCACCACCACCAGCCTGAGCCGCTGATACAAGGCAGGATGGATCCATGACACCAGCACCACCAGCCTGAGCCGCTGATACAAGGCAGGATGGATCCATGACACCACCACCACCAGCCTGACCCGCTGATACAAGGCAGGATGGATCCATGACACCACCACCACCAGCCTGACCCGCTGATACAAGGCAGGATGGATCCATGACACCACCACCACCAGCCTGAGCCGCTGATACAAGGCAGGATGGATCCATGACACCACCACCACCAGCCTGAGCCGCTGATACAAGGCAGGATGGATCCATGACACCAGCACCACCAGCCTGAGCCGCTGATACAAGGCAGGATGGATCCATGACACCACCACCACCAGCCTGACCCGCTGATACAAGGCAGGATGGATCCATGACACCACCACCACCAGCCTGACCCGCTGATACAAGGCAGGATGGATCCATGACACCACCACCACCAGCCTGACCCGCTGATACAAGGCAGGATGGATCCATGACACCACCACCAGCAGCCTGAGCCACTGATACAAGGCAGGATGGATCCATGACACCACCACCACCAGCCTGACCCGCTGATACAAGGCAGGATGGATCCATGACACCACCACCAGCCTGACCCACTGATACAAGGCTGGATGGATCCATGACACCACCACCACCAGCCTGACCCGCTGATACAAGGCAGGATGGATCCATGACACCACCACCACCAGCCTGACCCGCTGATACAAGGCAGGATGGATCCATGACACCACCACCACCAGCCTGACCCGCTGATACAAGGCAGGATGGATCCATGACACTACCACCACCAGCCTGACCCGCTGATACAAGGCAGGATGGATCCATGACACCACCACCACCAGCCTGACCCGCTGATACAAGGCAGGATGGATCCATGACACCACCACCACCAGCCTGAGCCGCTGATACAAGGCAGGATGGATCCATGACACCACCAGCACCAGCCTGACCCGCTGATACAAGGCAGGATGGATCCATGACACCACCACCACCAGCCTGAGCCGCTGATACAAGGCAGGATGGATCCATGACACCACCACCAGCAGCCTGAGCCGCTGATACAAGGCAGGATGGATCCATGACACCACCACCACCAGCCTGAGCCGCTGATACAAGGCAGGATGGATCCATGACACCACCACCACCAGCCTGACCCGCTGATACAAGGCAGGATGGATCCATGACACCAGCACCACCAGCCTGAGCCGCTGATACAAGGCAGGATGGATCCATGACACCACCACCACCAGCCTGAGCCGCTGATACAAGGCAGGATGGATCCATGACACCACCACCACCAGCCTGACCCGCTGATACAAGGCAGGATGGATCCATGACACCAGCACCACCAGCCTGACCCGCTGATACAAGGCAGGATGGATCCATGACACCACCACCACCAGCCTGAGCCGCTGATACAAGGCAGGATGGATCCATGACACCACCACCAGCCTGAGCCGCTGATACAAGGCAGGATGGATCCATGACACCACCAGCACCAGCCTGAGCCGCTGATACAAGGCAGGATGGATCCATGACACCACCACCACCAGCCTGACCCTCTGATACAAGGCAGGATGTATCCATGACACCACCACCACCAGCCTGAGCCGCTGATACAAGGCAGGATGGATCCATGACACCACCACCACCAGCCTGACCCGCTGATACAAGGCAGGATGGATCCATGACACCACCACCACCAGCCTGACCCGCTGATACAAGGCAGGATGGATCCATGACACCACCACCACCAGCCTGACCCGCTGATACAAGGCAGGATGTATCCATGACACCACCACCACCAGCCTGAGCCGCTGATACAAGGCAGGATGGATCCATGACACCACCACCACCAGCCTGACCCGCTGATACAAGGCAGGATGGATCCATGACACCACCACCACCAGCCTGACCCGCTGATACAAGGCAGGATGGATCCATGACACCACCACCACCAGCCTGAGCCGCTGATACAAGGCAGGATGGATCCATGACACCACCACCACCAGCCTGAGCCGCTGATACAAGGAAGGATGGATCCATGACACCACCACCACCAGCCTGACCCGCTGATACAAGGCAGGATGGATCCATGACACCACCACCACCAGCCTGAGCCGCTGATACAAGGCAGGATGGATCCATGACACCACCACCACCAGCCTGAGCAGCTGATACAAGGCAGGATGGATCCATGACACCACCACCACCAGCCTGACCCGCTGATACAAGGCAGGATGGATCCATGACACCACCACCACCAGCCTGACCCGCTGATACAAGGCAGGATGGATCCATGACACCACCACCACCAGCCTGAGCCGCTGATACAAGGCAGGATGGATCCATGACACCACCACCACCAGCCTGAGCCGCTGATACAAGGAAGGATGGATCCATGACACCACCACCACCAGCCTGACCCGCTGATACAAGGCAGGATGGATCCATGACACCACCACCACCAGCCTGAGCCGCTGATACAAGGCAGGATGGATCCATGACACCACCACCACCAGCCTGAGCAGCTGATACAAGGCAGGATGGATCCATGACACCACCACCACCAGCCTGACCCGCTGATACAAGGCAGGATGGATCCATGACACCACCACCACCAGCCTGAGCCGCTGATACAAGGCAGGATGGATCCATGACACCAGCACTACCAGCCTGAGCCGCTGATACAAGGCAGGATGGATCCATGACACCACCACCACCAGCCTGAGCCGCTGATACAAGGCAGGATGGATCCATGACACCACCACCACCAGCCTGACCCGCTGATACAAGGCAGGATGGATCCATGACACCACCACCACCAGCCTGACCCGCTGATACAAGGCAGGATGGATCCATGACACCACTACCACCAGCCTGACCCGGTGATACAAGGCAGGATGGACCCATGACACCACCACCACCAGCCTGAGCCGCTGATACAAGGCAGGATGGATCCATGACACCACCACCACCAGCCTGACCCGCTGATACAAGGCAGGATGGATCCATGACACCACCACCACCAGCCTGACCCGCTGATACAAGGCAGGATGGATCCATGACACCAGCACCACCAGCCTGAGCCGCTGATACAAGGCAGGATGGATCCATGACACCAGCACCAGCCTGACCCGCTGATACAAGGCAGGATGGATCCATGACACCACCACCACCAGCCTGACCCGCTGATACAAGGCAGGATGGATCCATGACACCACCAGCACCAGCCTGAGCCGCTGATACAAGGCAGGATGGATCCATGCTTTCATGTTGTTGTACCAAATTCTGACCCTACCATCCGAATGTCGCAGCAGAAATCGAGACTCATCAGACCAGGCAACGTTTTTCCAATCTTCTACTGTCCAATTTCGATGAGCTTGTGCAAATTGTAGCCTCAGTTTCCTGTTCTTAGCTGAAAGGAGTGGCACCCGGTGTGGTCTTCTGCTGCTGTAGCCCATCTGCCTCAAAGTTCGACGTACTGTGCGTTCAGAGATGCTCTTCTGCCTACCTTGGGTGTAACGGGTGGCGATTTGAGTCACTGTTGCCTTTCTATCAGCTCGAACCAGTCTGCCCATTCTCCTCTGACCTCTGGCATCAACAAGGCATTTCCGCCCACAGAACTGCCGCTCACTGGATGTTTTTTCTTTTTCGGACCATTCTCTGTAAACCCTAGAGATGGTTGTGCGTGAAAATCCCAGTAGATCAGCAGTTTCTGAAATACTCAGACCAGCCCTTCTGGCACCAACAACCATGCCACGTTCAAAGGCCACAAATCACCTTTCTTCCCCATACTGATGCTCGGGAGAACTGCAGGAGATTGTCTTGACCATGTCTACATGCCTAAATGCACTGAGTTGCTGCCATATTATTGGCTGATTAGAAATTAAGTATTAACGAGCAGTTGGACAGGTGTACCTAATAAAGTGGCCGGTGAGTGTAATTCATAATTCCACCTACATTAGTGGACACAGTACATCGCTACATTGGACTGGAGAGGAGAAGCATCAGACCCAACTCAATCTATAATCAACATTTAAGCCATGTGGTTTAAGTGTGTTTAATACAAAAATCCATTTCAGTTCCCTGCGTCTCAGAATACGCTCACGGTCCCCACCTCTGCGTAGTGGTGGTATATGATCTATTATACGGAAACGCAACTGCTTCTCAGTGTGTCCAGCCTCAAGAAAATGTTTGGAAACTGGCAAATCCTTACGTCGAGACCGAATTGTGGATCTATGTTGTGTGAACCGCACCTTAAATTCTAGTGTGGTCTCACCCACATAGAGAAAGCCACAAGGGCAGGACAGGACATAAATGACATCGCTGCTAGTGCAGGTTAGATAATATTTGATATGGTAAGTTTTATCATTATGTAAAAATTGTGAGCCCTTATCCATATGTGTACAGTTGATACAATTGCAGCATGGAAAGCAACCTTTCCGTACTGTGCCATAAAGGACAGTTTGCCTCAAAACTTTTGATGGTCCAACGTCAGATTTAACTAGTCTGTCACGTAATGATTGTGAAAAAAGAGGGGGGTTCTTAAATTCATCCACTGTAATATTGCCTCCATTTAACTTTGACCAGTGTTTCCTAATCACTCTCGCTATGGAGTCACTACTGTCATTGTATGTCGATACAAATGGAATGCGTGTCATAGACTTCTGTTCCCTCTTGGGTTTTAACAAGTCAATCCTTTCCTTGTCCATGGGTTTATGTCTGTTCAGGTTAACTACATTAATCGGATAACCTCTGTCCAAAAATTTTTTTTGTCATGTCTGTCATATTATTTTCTAATCTGAAAGGATCACTGGTGACGCGCTTAACACGCAAAAATTGGCTGTATGGCAATGATCTAATCATTGCACGCGGATGACTGCTCTCATATCTAACAAAATTGTTGCGGTCTGTTTTTTTTTAATGTATATATCCGTACGTATGAGGTTGTCGGTATCCCTACACACCAAGACATCCAAAAACTGTAGTTGTGTCTGTGAACTCACCATGGGGAATTTGATCGTACTGTCTATAGTATTAAGGTAAGCATGAAAGTCAGAAAGCATGTTACTGTCACCAGTCCAAAGGAGGAAGACATCATCTATGAACCTCCACCATCTGAGGACATGGTCAAAGAATGGGGAGGCATAGATGAAGTCTTCCTCCAGAACAGTCATCACAATGTTCGCGTATGTAGGGGCCATATTTGCCCCCATCACGACACCCATAAGTTGCACAAAAAAATCATCACCAAACAAGAAATAATTGTTGGTGAGTACAAATTCCAACAGTCATGATGAACTCACAGGTACCCAGATCATAATTCTTTGTCAATAACTTCTTACGTACAGCAGATAGACCATCAACGAGGCCTATGGAAGTGTACAAAGAGACAACATCAAAAGACACCAAAGTTATACAATGTTCAGATGACAAATTTACCTCATTCAATTTACTCAAAAAATCAGCAGTGTCCCTTATGCATGATGTACCTCTTACTGCAAAATCTCTCAAAATATGATCCAAATATGTAGCTACATTAGAGAATAATGATCCAGAGCCCGACACAATGGGACGGCCTGGTGGGGACAGTAAACACTTATGAATTTTGGGCAATGTATAAATCACTGGAGTGATGGGATGCTCAACATATAAGAATTTACACAAATCTTCCTCAATGATACCTTGTGTATGTGCATCAACCAGAATACCTTTGAGTTGTCTATTTAATGTAAATTTTGGATCAGTGTTAACAAGTTTGTATACATTAGTATCAGAAAGTTGTCGGTGTATTTCTGCCAAGTATGAGCTGGTGTCCATGACGATGACAGCACCACCTTTGTCCGCAGGTTTGATGGACCAGCCCATCCAGAGCTTCTATCTCACTGGTAGTCAAATTAGGTTTAGACAAACCACAGTTCACACTCTTCAAACGTAGCTGAGCAATATCATTTTTAACTGCAATTATTATTATTGAAAGATTCAATATGTGGTACATTCACATCTGGAGTAAAATGACTGTGTTAAGGCAGTATTAGGTCTATTACGCATTACAATGTGCTTTTGGAGGTAATGTTTTAGTTTAATGGACCTAAAAAAAATTTTCTAGGTCCACTTCCAAATCAAACCAGTCAGGTTTTGAACAGACACAAAATGACAAGCCTTTAGACAGGACCCTCATTTCTGTGTCTGTTAATTGTTTTGAAGAGATATTTACCACTAAGTTCTCTGTCGCAACGCCATCTTTGTGGCTGCCATCTTGTTTTTTGGATCCTTGTTTTTTCCGCTGGCGGTGGTGTTTCCTCCCTCCGCGTCTGGGTTTGAAATGAGATCTGTGCGATTGTCCGTCTGTGCACCTAAAAAAGAGTCAGTGGACGCATTTTCATTGTCTCCATTCAATTGCGGTGTAGGTTTTCCGGGATTTCTTCCTTTTTGACGGTTAATACGTTTGGATGGAGAAACAGTGTTGTTCTGTGGATTTTGCCAAGCACATATGAAGCCTGTCTTGTAATCCTCCATATCCCTTAACCATTTTCCTCTTTGGATGACCTCTTGATCAGATTTATAGGTCTGCATTCGGGATTTGATGACCTCCATGAATCTAGAAAAATCATCATTAGGCATAGTCGATTCAATGCCTTGGACAGTTGATTTAACTGATGCAATTTTGTTCTTTAAAAACTCTATATTCAGCAGCATTAAATCAAGGGAATATTTGTTGGATATTTGTGCAAATTTGATACAAAAGTCATTATTCCGTGAAAAAAGGGTGAGGGACACTCTTGAACGCATCCCCCTTGGAATCTTCTGAGCTTTATAGTATTGAGTTAGAGTCAGAAGATGCAATTGCAATGTCACCAACCTTTTGGTATGTTGTTCAAATTTGCGTCTAAGTTCCGATACAGTACAGTCAAAAATGCGGCATCACCCTCCAAGTCCTGTAGGATGCGTTCACTGTCTAGGTGAAAACATGGGTCAAGTCCACTGGTAAAATATGATCCATGTTAGTCAGTAAAAAAAGCACAAAATACAAAAATGAAAAAAAATGATGAAAAATGAAAGATCAGTGCACGCTCAAAAACAGCCAAAAAATACAGTAAGAAAAGATCCAAGCAGCACTATCAAAACAGGAAATGGGTAAACAAAAATAGAAAGCGGGTGCAGCCTAAGAGGGCCGGGCATCAGGTCCTTCAATTATAAAGACAAAGGAAAAAAAGCAGCGCACCAGATTGTAGTGAAAAAATACCTTAGTGGATTTATTCCATGTGAAAGAGCAACGTTTCGGCTCCAAACAGTGGCCTTTCTCAAGCTGAATATCCATGATTGGATACTTGAACATATGTCTTCCTCGTCTCTGTAGTGATTTGAATTATTATTTGTGATATTGACATTTTTTCTGTAAAATAGTTTTTTATATAGAGGGTTGACATCGATTCCTTCTGTATTTCGTATCTGCAGTCACATCTTATCCTATATTTATTGTTATTTCTTATGGGGTCAGCATCTAATGTTTTGTCACCGCTGTGGTTATTACCACTGATACAGAGGTAATTTGCCGTTCTCTGTTTTTCCCCTGGGAAGGGGTTAGACATGTCCTGGGACCTCCAGCCTTATTAGGCTATTCGCAATAATTGCGGTTCCCTTGCGGTGATTATGCGTTTTCTGTGTGGCTAATATGTACATCTTGCCGATACACAGGTTGCCATGGTGCGTTTCCACCACAGTTTATTGTTCGGACCGACTGGCCCATACTGCAGTGTGAATACTAACATACATATTGTCATTACGTATCTGTTTACTTGCTCATGGTTCCAGCGATGCGATCCTCTATATATATTTTTTTGTCTATGGACATCAGCTGCTGTCAGTCTTTTGATTGGCAGTGGTTCTGCCCATAGACTTACAATGTGCCGATCCGCACACCCGCGGACGCCATTCCCGGTGTGCGTATTACCATGCGGCCAGCCCAGTGCGATGGTGTACACGGCTATCACTAGCTCTTCTTTTGATATAAGGTGGTGAGACGATGGGGACTTTGTTTATGGCTCGTTAGCTATGGATTTGTAAAAAAAAATTTTTTCACTTTTACTATGTCAGTGTTCACACACATCAATGGATGATCACGTTGTATGCTAAAACTATATTTGTATACATATACCATGGTGAGACACATGCACATGCACTTTAATCTAATGATGTATCTATTTGATATTTGTATTTTAGTAAATTTTATGAGCATTATGATTATTTGAACTTTGCACATTGCTTGAACTTTGCACTTTGTCTGTATTGGTCATTAATGATCACATGACCTCCTCCATTTTGTTTATATATCTGTACACAATCATGCAACGGGAAGAAATCCAGCAGCACAAACAATAGTCCAAAATGGTGGGTGCAAGCTCAATAAGGACCAGGCAATGGACCTTCAAAAGTATCCAAACGAAAAAAGCAGCACTCCCACAGGCAAGGATAAAGAAAAGTGGACCCTTTATTCCATCAAAATTGCGACGTTTCCTATGGAGCCTTTCTCAAGCAGTGTACAAGTGATAAAAGAGGGGTATTTATACAAAACATTATAGGTCATGGGACCTTTACAAAACACGCCCCTCATTACATATGCAAGAATATACAGATATTGTACACAATCATGGATATTCAGCTTGAGAAAGGCCACTGTTTGGAGCCGAAACGTTGCTCTTTCACATGGAATAAATTCACTAAGGTATTTTTTCACTACAATCTGGTGCGCTGCTTTTTTTCCTTTGTCTTTATAATTGAAGGACCTGATGCCCGGCCCTCTGAGGCTGCACCCGCTTTCTATTTTTGTTTACCCATTTTCTGTTTTGATAGTGCTGCTTGGATCTTTTCTTACTGTAGATAGATAGATAGATAGATAGATGGATAGATAGATAGATGGATAGATAGATAGATAGATAGATAGATAGGTAGGTAGGTAGGTAGGTAGGGTCAGTGAAGCGGCAGCACTCCTTGTAGTAGTGAAAGGGGTGAAGCGATGTTTCGGTGTACTGTTACACCTTTATCAAGCATAGTGTGAGTAACAAACAGCCAACTATTTAAGGACCAACAGACCTGCTGATTGGTCAATGGTGAGTGACAGTAATTCAGTGTACATCATACAGAAAAGTGACAAACAAGCAATAACATTATTCATATACATGTTATAAAGTGACCAGTAGTGCCAATATATTATTATGAAGTGTACCATCATCATAAAGTGACAAAAAGTAAACACAGTAAAACACGCCCATCAGTTTGTAGACCTCCTCCACGTCTCCTCCTACTCATTCATGAAAAGCAATAGTTTCAGCTTGGCCACCTGTTGTATCAAGCCATGTGCATTGTCAAACAGGAAGTGTATACTTTGACCTCCAGGAAACCGGAAGTGAGGTAATCGGCTTGGATGGTGCATGTGTATTGGAGGTATTGAGTTGATGGCGGCCATCTTGGATAAGGGCAGCCCTCTTCTCATTCGACCAACACCAATATGACAAGAGGTAAGTATTAAAATACCATTATTTTTAGCGCACGTTATGTGGATCAGCACGTATTGTTCGTCCCCAGTGTACAGAGGACTCACTCGTGCCAAGTACCTCCCTAGTGCCGCAGGATCCATCGTACGACAGACCTGAAGCAAGATGGGGATATAGTACCATTGTCCCGAACGTGTAATCGCCAAATGGGATGACAATCCCACCTCATAGAGTCGTGGATGAAGGTCTGGGGAGTTGTTAGAGGGTTATGCCGGGCCAATCGAATTTGAATGGGAGACGTGGGAAAAATGGTCCTTCCGATGGGGGTTTTCAATATATGTCTTGAACTCTGTAGATATAAAGACATAGGTATTAGTTGGATGTAAAGAACAGTCTAGCGTTACATAATACAGGAGATGGTAGGGACAAAAAATACATTCAGTCCAAGGTGCCAACACTCCACCATGTCTGCTCCTGTGTTAGATTATGCTATTTATATTATATTCAAACCAAATGGATGGAGTGTGTTTAATCGATGGATCCATTTCAATTCACATTTTCTGAGAAGTTGTGCCCTGTCACCCCCCCCCCCCCCTTCTCAATGGAGGAATGTGGTCAATGAGGATAAAGCGCAATTGTGAATCGTTATGTCCCTTTTCAAAAAAGTGTCGACTGACAGGAAGATCCCGTCTCTTTTTACGTATCGTATATTTATGCTGTGTAATCCTGACCTTGAATTCGTTCGTGGTTTCACCAATGTATTTTAGTCCGCATGGACATATCAACATGTAAATTACATGGTCACTAGTACACGTTAAATAATGTCGTATTTTGTAAGAAACTCCTTCATGTGTAAAAGACTCGCCTTTTTGCATCAGTGAGCAGTTGATGTATGATCTGCATGGGAAACTCCCAGTGCGTGTCATTCCCATTAGACCCGTTTGTATAGACGATCTTAATGGTCCCACATCTGACCTCACAATACGGTCACCAATATTCTTGGCGCGCCTGTATGAGAAGAGGGGGGGGATTACGGAATTCAGGCACACCGGTGGATTCCTTCGCTAGTGTATTCCAGTGTATTTTTATTATGTAAGATATTCGGTCACTTTTATCTGAAAAGGTAGAAATAAATGGAATTCGACTGGAGTTCCTTCCTATTGTAAGTGTTGGCAAGATTCCTATTTTTGTCAATAATTTTTTTAGGGTAACCCCTTTCCAAGAATTTTTTTGACATTTTCTCCATGTTGGACATACACTTATTGTCGTCACTGGAAATTCTTTTTACCCGAAGAAATTGACTTAGAGGTAACGATTTTAACATGCTTCTTGGGTGTGCACTGTCATATTTTAGTAGGGTATTCCTATCTGTGGGTTTGACAAATAGGTCTGTGTATAATGCATGTTCTGCATAAGATACTGTAACATCTAGGAACTGAATAGAATTTTCTGAGTACACCACCGTAAATTTGATATCTTCATCTATGGAGTTCAGGTAAGTGTGAAACAGGGTAAGTTCATCAATAGTCCCAGTCCACAAGAGGAAGACGTCATCTATGTATCGCCACCACTCCACAACATGTTGGAAGTGGTGGGACACATAGACAAAGTGCTCCTCGAGTGACGACATCATGATATTGGCGTAGCTGGGAGCCATATTTGCCCCCATAGCTACACCCCTCAATTGTGTATAAAATTCATTACCAAATAAAAAGTAATTGTTATACAGAATCAGGTGTAACATATCCAAAATGAACGTGATAATTGACGGTGAGTAAGAAGTGTTATGTAGACATTTTTCTACAGCTTTTAACCCTCTGATGTGGTCAATGGAGGTATACAAAGACACCACGTCGAATGAAACCAACAAGAGATGGTTATGTTGGGACAAGTTAATGTTTTGTAATTTGTTAAGAAAATCCGATGTGTCACGAATATATGATTTGCTTTTCATTACAAAGTCTCTCAGAACAACATCGAGAAAAATTGCAATATGTGAAAAAACAGAATCCCGGCCAGACACAATAGGCCTACCGGGGGGATCTTGGAGACTCTTGTGAATTTTTGGATGGATATATATCACCGGTGTGATCGGGTATGGAACAGTTAGGTACTTGTGCATGTTTTCTGTAATAATGCCTTCTGATAATGCTCTGTCTAGATGGAGTTTTATTTTTCGTGCAATGTCAAATTTGGGGTCACCTGGAAGAAGCTTGTAAACAGACGTGTCATTTAATTGCCGACGGATTTCATTAATATATGCTGAGGTGTCCATGATGACGATAGCCCCGCCCTTATCGGCTGGCTTGATAGTGATATCGCCATCATGGACCAATACCTTCAACGCATCTATCTCCTCAGAAGTCATATTAGTGTGTCGTAATGTCATATCAGGTCTAAGATCCCCAACATCATGTTTCACAGCCTCCATGAAGGTGGCTATAGCGGGTACTTCTATATTTGGGACAAAATTACTTTTGTTATGCAGCCCAAACAATTTTGGATCTAATATTTTATCACTAATGACATTATGTACAGGATTGTTATGGAACCAATATTTAAGTTTTATATTTCGAAAAAATCTATACAGATCTTGTTCTATCTCAATCTGTTTGTGTACAGGGAGAAAAAGAGAATCCTTTTTGTAATAATGACATTTCAAAATCATTGATAGAACGTGAGGAGATATTTACCACAATGGCTTCTGTTGTTTTGTCACAGTCCTTTGCGGTTGAGTGCGGCTCCTTATTAGTTTCATTCTTCCTCCTTCGGTGCCAGTGTTGTCCGCCCCGCCGGGATCTTTTGCATTGGTCCGGTCCTGGCCTAAAAAAGAGTCTCCAGAGTTCATATTTACTCCATCCGTATCAGTGTCTGCAGAGGTCGTATTTCTTGTGGAAGCCCGTCTTTTCTTCCTAGGGTTTTCCTTCTAGGAAGCGGCTGTTGTATTAGACTGCCAATTGTAGATCCTGCCCGTCCTGTAGTCCTCTTCATCCCTAGACCATTTAGATCTCTTTGTTTGTTCCTGCTCCAATTTCAGGCGTGTCAATCTGTCTGTGGTAGTTTCCAAAAATTTTTTTAGATCGGTTGGATTAAGTGATTCCTTAAGCGAATTCTCCAGCGTGGATGTCTTGTCTTGCAGCTTTTTAATCTCTTGTTGTAAAAATTCTATATTTAATAAGATTAAGTCCATCGAGTACTTGTTAGCAATGTGCATGAACTTGGTACAAAAGTTGGGGTCCTGTGAGAAAAGGTTAGGGCGTACGTTGGATCTCATCCCTCTGGGGATTCTTTTGCTTTTAAAGTATTCCCCCAGGGTGACCATATGTAATTGTAAAGACATAGTCCGTTTGGATAAAAATTCATATTTACGTTTTACTTCTTCCACAGTTGGGACATTGAGGAATGCTGTATCGCCTTGGACCTCTTGTAAAATTCGTTCCTGGTCCTCGCTTGTATATGTGAAAGTATGGAATAAATCACCCGGTGACGTATCCATTGTAGATCTTGTAGGGAAAAAGAGAAATTTATAAAGAATCCAGAACAACAGCGTGCAGGTCTCTGATGCCGGTTAGATAAAAAGTAGAAGATCCAGAGCAGCACAGCTAGCGGTGGGTGCAGAAGCCGGTGATCCCTTGGCCAGGGTCTCCAATATAGGTTCAGTGAAGAGGCAGCACTCCTTGTAGTGGTGAAAGGGGTGAAGCTTTATTCCATAAAAAGCGACGTTTCGGTGTACTGTTACACCTTTATCAAGCATAGTGTGAGTAACAAACAGCCAACTATTTAAGGACCAACAGACCTGCTGATTGGTCAATGGTGAGTGACAGTAATTCAGTGTACATCATACAGAAAAGTGACAAACAAGCAATAACATTATTCATATACATGTTATAAAGTGACCAGTAGTGCCAATATATTATTATGAAGTGTGATAGATAGATAGGAGATAGATAGATAGGAGATAGATAGATAGATAGATAGGAGATAGATAGATAGATAGATAGATAGATAGATAGATAGATAGAAGATAGATAGATAGATAGATAGGAGATAGATAGATAGATAGGAGATAGATAGATAGATAGGAGATAGATAGATAGATAGATAGATAGATATATAGATAGGAGATAGATAGGAGATAGATAGATAGATAGGAGATAGATAGATAGGAGATAGATAGATAGATAGATAGATAGGAGATAGATGGATAGATAGATAGGAGATAGATGGATAGATAGATAGATAGATAGATAGATAGATAGATAGATAGATAGGAGATAGATAGATAGATAGGAGATAGATAGATGGATAGGAGATAGAGAGATAGATAGATAGATAGATAGATAGGAGCTAGATAGATGGATAGATAGATAGGAGATAGATAGGAGATAGATAGA